>NC_041026.1:5553187-5563187 GCF_900634625.1 Parambassis ranga | reverse complement strand
AAGGACACACACACACACACACACACACAGTTTTTCCCTGAAGTCAAAAACTTCTAACTAGATGTTTGAAGTGTTTACTCTTCCTTTCCATATTTTATAGTAAGTTTGTAGTGAAGCTGCAGGCAGAACTTTGTGTGTGTGTTGCCCAGTCTGTGCCTGATAAGAGGGGCATTTATCCATGATGACCAAGCAAAGCTGAAGTTCCAGCGACATAGTGAACAAAAACTACCTTTGTACCCCCACCGTGTGTGTGTGTGTGTGTGTGTCTCAACCCTCCTGCTCTACTGTAGACAAAACCACATGAATACACACATTCATGACGCTCAGATAATGCGGCCGCCTGTTTTATAGTGCCTGTATGTGCTTCATTGTATGATAAACTGGCACCGATGTGGGAAAGTGTTTCGTTTGTCTCAAACATCCTAAAACAGCTGCTTCAGATACTCTCAGTTTGTTTTATCTGCTCTAATCTCACCAAAATAAGTTGTGTTTGTTTTAAATGTGCAGCTTCAGTGTTTATTTTTATTGAAATCAAACCTTGTGTTGTTTTTTTCTTCTACAAACCCTCCATGCAACTATTAAAAACAGAGTCTAAAGAACACAAACATCAGACAGAGTCAGAGCGCTGCAACATTCACTGATTAGCAGACAAAATATTACCCTGCACACAATAGCTGTGCCTGTGCCACACTTATTCTGCTCCAGTATCTTATAAAAACACAATTTAACGTCGCTGTTGTAGGTTGGAAGTCAGTAACCCGTGCTGTTGACTCATATTGTCCGTTAGCGGTTAGCTGATCTCCATTGACCTCCATTGTGTGATGGCGGCGGAGCATATCTGCGTGTGAATCAGAGGGGCGGGCTAAGAATAGCCATGCAGGTCAAAGGTTAGCTGGTGTCTGTGATTGCACAAGCGTGTGTTCATAACCTACTTTGAGGATTTGATGTCCACGTTCAAAGAAGCAGCTGGTGGTGCAGAGAACGCTGCCATCGCCATGATTTACCTCAAGCTATGATGCTAAACAGTACATGCTAAAGGCTAGCCTATATCGTAATTGTTCGTACAGCAGGTTAAAACAATTAGATGTTAAACAGAGTAACTTTCAAAGATTAGCATAGAAACGCTAATTGTCCATGTGCTAATATGCTAACAGTGTGGATGTTGCATTAGCTACCAGCAACAAAATCATCATAACATGCAACATGCTGCTAACTCTTCACACTCCAAATATCCTAAACGTTAGCTAGCAACAAGCTTAGCATAAAACGGAGATGCCATTTTGAATATTGTATCTTTTAATACATGCTAGCTGTTCACCTGTTGATGAGCTAGCTTTGCAAATATTAGTGTCAGACATTTTACTGCTAATGCTAATGCTAATTGCTCGCAGTAAAATTCCTTAGTGGTCGTTTTTTGAAGCTAGGAAGCTAATGAAACATGACACGCTCCTCAGTACATCTTAAATGTTAGCAGTTGTCCTTATGTATTGAACCTGACATTAGCATACGTAACAATGTCATCTGAGCGCGTGCGACACAGATCATTTCCCAGCAGCTGAGTCCCTCTCAGGCGTGCTGCTCTGATCCAGACTTCCTGCTGCTGCTGCCTCGGTGGGCCAACGCTCCGACCGTGTACTCATAATGTTGCTAGTGCAAATCCAGATCATATCCTCGGTCACATGCTGTACTCTGCTGCTCCTCTTCTTCCTGTTTCCTCATGAGGCCTGTACTGCACCAGCAGCAGGGTTCGCTTGATTCCTATATTCAAAGCATTAAGATAGCACATCTTTGACTTTTAGCTCTTTAATGATGAATGTGTCATTTCAAAGCCATGGTGATGATAATAAATAGAGATTAAAACATTAATTTCTAGGAGCACGTAGCCGCTGATAGCTAGAACTCCCCTCCAGCAGCAGAAGTAAATACAAATGTGTGTCTGTCTCAGAGCCACACAGGAAGGGAGGACGTCTCTGCTCCCAGATTGGCAGCGGGGGAAGTGTCCCGCCTCTTTACTTCCCACTTCCTCTTTTCCTGTCTGCAGCCACTTCCTGTTCCGCCCCTCTTTGCCGTCAGGGATGTGTCGGCTCCCCGAGTCACAGGCTCAATCACCGGAAACCATAGTATGTGTAACTGAAGGGGGTGGAGGGGTGATTCTGTGTTTACAAAAGTGATGCCTGAAGAAAAATATATTAACCGGTTCAAACAGCTGATCGATCGGTGATCGGATCAGATCATCGTCCTTGTTAATGGCTGTTTGTGTTGCGGGTTCATGGACCGGCTCGATCCTCCTCTGTCCTGTCAGACATGTTTTTATGAACCCACCGGCCTCATATTTATCATATTTCTCTTCATGTGCTTCACTGTTTACTTCCCCAATCTTACAGAAGCATACAGTCGGTGTTTCTGTATCACCTCGCCTTAAAAGGGAAACTGTCAAATGAACCTTAAAAAAGAGAGACTGATGAGAAGGTGGGGGGGGGGGGGGTTGTGAGAGTCCAGCTGCAGAGGTGGGGGGAGTGGGTGTACGTGCGCCATGTGACGGAGGTTCGGGCATCCAGCCGTCTGTCTTTCTTCGCTGAAAACATTTATTAGAGAGCAGACTGACTCCATTTGTTTTCCCCTCCGCTGTGCAGCTTGGCATCCTTCATAGCTGGAGATCCTGCTGAGCGCTGTAAAAACAAACACACACACACGCTGCTGTCCACAGATGGGACAGTGCACACTAACATTACTCAAACTTTCTCACAGGCGTCACAAACACAAATCACAACAAGACACATTATTTATTTGTATTTGGCCCTTTAGGCCCTGTTCACCCTGGAGAAAGTCAATCCAGCTAGAGTAGGATTCAATCCAGATTGAAATCAATCCAGATATATCCAGATTAGTGTTCTTCAGACTCAGAAACTATCCCGATACGTCCAGATATGGCCTGAATCCTGCTCTAACCGGATTGATTTGCCCAGTGTGTAGTGGTGTGGCCTCAGCAGGATAAAGATGTGACCTTTGTAGACGAGCCGTTTGGCCTAAACAAACTGAAGATGGTGCTTTTGCAGACCAAAATTGGTGTGGCCTTTGTTGAGCAAAGGTGTGGCTTTAGAAGAGTAAGAGGTGTCCTTATGGCAGACTAATGTCCGGTTTACACTTGTGATCTTGGGTCCAGTGTCAGCGTCTTGCGACTAAAGATAACCTGAGATAAAATGCGGCCTTTGCAGTGTGCAGTGCGGCCTTTGCAGTGTGCAGTGCGGCCTCTGCAGTGTGCAGTGACGCCTATGCAGTGCGGCCTCTGCAGTGTGCAGTGACGCCTATGCAGTGCGGCCTCTGCAGTGTGCAGTGCGGCCTCTGCAGTGTGCAGTGACGCCTATGCAGTGCGGCCTCTGCAGTGAGGCCTCTGCAGTGCAGCTTTAGCAGTGTGCAGTGCAGGTTAAATTAATTTCACCATCAAGAAGTACCCAGACACATCACTCCTCTGAGGCCAGCGTTTCTCACACAGAGCAGCTTAGAAGCAGTGTGAGTGATGGGAGAAGGGGTCCAGTGTTAAGGACCATGGTCAATAAGCAGAGACCTGTCCTCATTTATCTCCCTGAGCGTCTCTGCCCAGAGACACTGGAGCCAGTCAGCGGCTGCTTTCTGTCTCCTGACCTTGTCCAGGTGACGTAGATTCACCGGAGTCCAGTTTTTATCACGTGCTCACATGACGACAGCACGTCTCATCTCTTCTTCTGCTCCTGTTAGCAGCATAGAAACATCTCATTTCACTTCCTCTGCTCTCCATCGCCTTCCAAGCCAAACAAGCAGCCAGCAGGAGTGTGTGTGTGTGTGTGTGTGTGTGTGTGTGTGTGGCTGGACAGCGGGAGGCAGAGCACTGGGTTCGTGGGAATACAGTGCATATATGTGTGTGTTAAGTAACCACACTCATGTTGAGAGCGGAGGTGAGACACAGAGACTCATCGGAGCAGATTGGAACCAGACACACATTAAAGCGGGACCTTGCCATCGTATGCAGCACTCACACCAAGCAAATACATCCGCCCTGAACACACACGTTTGTGTGTGTGTCAGTACCTTCATCTCTGTGCAATCCCTGTATCACACTCACACACATGAGCCTGTTAAACAAAGACAGAGTCCTTGTCTTCAAATAAACAGAAGTGCTGCTGCTGCACCTTGTCTTCCCTAATGAGGTCCATCTAATCCACTAAAGAGACACTTCAGTGAAGCAGTGGTCTCACATTTTGAGGGATGCTAGTAGAGTGTTTTCAGTCCTTCTGTCCAAGGACGCCATGACGGCGGTTTCTGTGAACTTGGTAACCTATGTTCTCTTAGACATCTTTGTCCTGCTGAGGCCAGAGAGAGGTCTACAAAGTCCAGGAAGTCTGCTCCTTACTTGCACATGGACACATGGTCATAATTTGGTCGTAAAGGGTTTAAGGTCATCGTTCCCATTCTTAAAGATTTCTGACACAAATGTCCACTTTTCTCAGCCATTAACTCTGTACTCTCAGCAGCCAGTGGCATTATTAGCTTATTGGTTGTTCGTTGATCTTGAAATTGATGGACAAAAACCACTCAAACGTTGGGTCTTGTGAGAAACGTGAAGAATACTTTGAGGAAAATCCCATAAATTTGGCACAATGGTTCAGTTGGACTTGGTGGGACTGATAAGACTTGATAAGAGGTTAAGTGTAGAGGTTACTGTGACCTCAAACGACACAGTGTTGCTTATAGTGGTTTGGTGCAAGGATACAACTGCAATGTGGTCGTGAATAATCCTTCAGGTCCTTTATCAAGCTGAGTCCAGCTGTTCACTGGTTTCTGGTGAATCTGAACGTCCACCAGTCTTACACTCACACTGGATATATGGAAGTCAGGACACCATAATCCCGGACAAGTTGGAGACCCAGTGAACGTAAATCCCTGTCCTTTTGTCGAAGGCCGCGGCCACCTCGCCTCTCAGCATGTTCTGCTGAGTGCTCAGAATCCAAGGCTTTCACAACGGAGTGACGCACTTGTGGTCAGACCTGGCCTCAGAGTTTGTTTTGCTCTCATGGCACTGAGTCACGGCCCTGCGTACTCTGTGCTCCGACTTTAACTTCTGTCTGAACCCACTCTCTGGAGTTCCACCTGTTTCTTTTTTATGTTGGCTGTGGTCTGACTCTGCGTGAAGTGCCAGGAGCTCTGGTATTTGCTGAATTCATCTCTTGAGTTTTTTTCTGTTAGACTCATGTAGGTGAGGCCCAGGCTGCCTCTGCACAGTCCTGACTGATTTGTGGCTCTTCTCCTGGGTTCTGCATCACATTTTTTCTGTTTTCATGAACCAGACTGAAGCTCTGATACCATTGTTTGTGTTAATGCAACTCCCAGACAACGCAGAGGGTTCAGAAAATATGAATAACATGTGTCCATCTGAGCACTTTGATCTGTTTCTCTGCTCCAGGGAGTGCGTCTGGTAATCAGTCCACTTCTCTGGGTACACTGGGTGGATTGCCGTGAATTGTTGTACAGATATCCGCAGTGCCCAGAGGATGATTCCTCTAATGACTTGGAGACCCCGCTGACATTTCTTTGCATGGCCCCATGATGTCTCAACAACTATTAGATGGATTGTTGTGGAATTAGGTGCAGACATTCCTCCTCCCCTCAGGATACGCTGTATTAATGAGGCCATCCAACTCATCCTGGATTCTTGGCCGTATAGAACCCTCAAATATCTGACCATTTTCATTTTGCAGCATGTAGCCGCTGCTTTGAAAGCCTCTGTAAATATTCATCAGCAGTCAGGTTCACCGTCCAAACCTGAATGTTTCCAGGAAAGCAGCTGCATTCTTTACTTAGACAAAGAGTAGAGAGTGTACTTTGGCACCGAGCTGTAGGTTCTGTGTGCAGATGCGAGGGTAGAACGAGTGTTTTTTGATCTAAAAGTTGTGATTTGTTGTGTTTTAGTTTTTCACAGAATACGGACCAGACTACTCCCTGGAGATCAGCCCGAGCTGTAGACCAGACCGCAACGACAGCAAACACCTGGACCAGGTCATCAGCACCATCAAAGGTGTGTGTGTGTGTGTGTGATGTGTGTGTTTGTTTGGGTGGACGCACAGGTGCGGCTGTCTGTAAACAGGTGTGTGTTTGTTTGTGTTCTCCTGAACTCTTGCTCACCCTCAGCGTGGCTCTTTGAATGTGTCTGTTCTTCTTTCTATACATCTCTGTGTGGGATGAAAGTGTGGCTTGTTCTTCTTGTCCTTTCTGTGGCTCTTAACATCCTTTTGTCTGTGTGTGTGTGTGAGACCCCGCTCTTTTACCCACAGCGTCTCAGTCTTCATACATGTGGTATTCCTTGCATCTTTCTCCCTGTATGTGCCTGTATGTTTGTGCGTGCATGCATGTGTGCTGACCTGTGGTTGAGCTGAAAGCCGGGCCTTCAGTCTCTGGTGCTGACAGCCCACAGCTCTCAGGAGGAATCCTCCAGCAGGGTGAAACCTGGGCGAAAAGTTGAGCGGCGGGAGAAATGCTGGAAGGAGGCGAGGTCAGGCAGTCGCCAAAACAGACACGGCCGAGGAGCACGCCTATGAGTCGGGTTCATTTTTCGTACATTATCACGAGCATAGGCATGATCTGGACCGTGCAGGGTCTCCGGTCTGTAGACGTGCTAACCACAGACCAACAGGAAATCCTCCTTCCTTTTCCCTCTGTCAGTGAAATGTTATATTTGACACATTTGTGGGAGAGAGTTACTGAACGAGAAGAACAAAGCATATCAACAATGGCTACTGCACAGTCCTTATGAGGGTCTTGGACTGACGTTGTCAGTGTCAAAATCTGCTTCATTTTAACGACACTAAGACAGAGGTCATACTGTTTGGGCCCAGTGATGCCTCTGCTGCTGATATAGATTTGGGTGTCCTGACACAATATCAAAAGTCCACAGTGACAAATCTGGGTGTAAAATTGGATTCCAACCTGAAACTTGATGCTCAGGTCAGTGCAGCTGTCAAAGCGAGCTTTTTTCAATTGAGGCAACTGGCCAAAGCCAAACCGTTCCTTTCTCGGCATCACTTTGAGATTTTTATTCATGCTTTTATTACGAATCGGTTAGATTACTGCAACGCACTTTATTATGGGCTCAACCAGGCTTCACTTGCACGACTGCAGCTTGTACAGAATGCTGCTGCACGGCTTTTAACTGGGGCTAAGAAACGTGAGCACATTACTCCGATTTTAAAGTCATTGCACTGGCTCCCGATTCCTTTTCGCATTGATTTTAAAATTCTCTTATTTGTTTTTAAATCCCTTCATGGTCTCGCCCCTCAGTACATGTCAGACATGCTCCAGCCCCACTGCCCTGCTCGCTCTCTAAGGTCAGCTGACCAGTCTCTCCTGGTCGTCCCAAAAACACAGAGAAAACGCAGGGGGGACCGTTCCTTCTCTGTCGCAGGTCCGAAACTGTGGAACAAACTGCCTTTGCACCTTAGACAGACGGATTCTTTTATGGTTTTTAAGTCATCACTTAAAACATATCTTTTTACTCTGGCTTTTAACTCTGTTTGAGTTGTTGACTTTTACTTGTTTTATTGTTCTTACCCCTGACTGGTGCTTTTATTGTATGGTTGTATATTCCTATGTTTTATCAACTTATATTTATTTTATTTTATTTTATTCTATTTTATTAGTCAATTATTCTATGCTTGGTAGGCTGTGTACAGCACTTTGGCTGACCCTGTTGTCTTTTAAAAGGTGCTCTATAAATAAAGATGGATTGGATTGGATTGGAAAATGTCGACCTACTGAGCTCCTTCTTCATCTTGGTCAATGACATAGTTTACCTTGCCAAGCAGCTTGATTTTGTGAGAAGTGTGGATCAAAAGTCCGTCTTGCTTCAAGATATTTGCTGGTCGTCAAACAACAGGCTTGGACCAGTCAGAGTCCCGTCGCAGATGTTTCTGGCTGGCTTTCAAAGACCCTCTTTGCGATGTTGCACTTCCTCTTGACCTGATTAATTATTAGACAGACAGACTGACAGATTCTTCGTCCTATCAGGTGCAGGGAGTTCTTGTTTTTGGGGTGCCTGTTTTCCAAGATCTGATCTGATGTGACAGGTTTAGCAGTAGAACACTGGGTTGGACGATGGTGGGCTTCCGAATCTTGTAGATTTCCTGTAGCTGTCACAGGCGTCAGGATAGGCGACCCATACAACAGTGTGACCCTTTTCACAGGTTAGAGGTCATCACCTCGATGCAGACCTCACTGATTTGGATTGTTCTTTGGTTCTCTGGTTGGACGTGATAGACCCAAGTCTAAGAAGCTGCAGCAGAGATCTGTCAGGATCCACCCAGCTCTCTCAGTGTTAATAGATCATGTCATGGGTCTTGTCAGTGGTCTCCTGGTTGGTGACCAGCTTTCCGGACAGGGAGTCATCCTTTAGTCTACACCATAAGAAGAGCATCCAAATTGAGGTATTAACTCCGGGAAAGTTGACCTTGGAGGACGAAGTCCCTGAGGAATCATTCAGCCATTTTGTACCATCCACGCTGCTTGAGGGGGTCGTTGCTGCCAGATCCATTCACATGGAAGGACGTTTGAATAGCTCCATTTCTCTGGTGGAAACTTCTTCAGCTAGTCTGAATGGAAAGCCAGAACAGAGGGAAAATGTGTATACAGAGCAGAGTGGACATGGTCTCAATTAGCAGCTAAAACTCACCAGCATCTAAACAGAACAGGCCGTCAGCTTAACTGCAGCGAATGGCACAAAGACTTTTTGGACGCCGGATGGTTTAATCCAAACAGCATTAAGTTCTCCGCTCCAGGTCGCATCAAATCAGGGGAACAGGAGTTTATTTGCCGAAATTCAGTTGGTCTGTTGGCTCGCATTAAATCATCACGACCGGAGGGGTTGAAAGTATCGCTGGTTTCCAGTCATGCGGCTTTTATTAGGGGGGCAGCGGTGGATGAACGGGAGGATGGATGGAATAAAAGGGAGGAGAAATGAAATGCAGGCAGGCCAAAGATGGAGGGAGTCAGGGTGCAAACGTGTCGCATTCTACATTCAGATGTTTTCAGCGTGTGAATTCACGTCTGTGATTTGGAGGTTGGATGCCTCCGTGTGTTTTGCTTGACATTTTTGTTTATGTTTTGATGTTGCTGTGCCGTCACATCTGCTTCACGTCAGCTGCTCTCACTGAGAGGCATCATACGTTTACATTGTGGAGGCTGCCTTTTGTCTTTGATTAAAGAAGGACCTGCGTGTCTGCTCACTAACTAATGCATACACATGACCGTTGAAGTAGGCTATAGCAGCAACACACACACACACCTCTAGGTAAACATATCCACATGACATCATTGGGGTGGATAAGTGTTTCTCTGGTTTGGAAGCGTCATGCTGCTTATAAACATTGGTTTTCCTGAGAAACTGGGCAGCTGTGTGTGTGTGTGTGTGCGTGCCTACATCTGTTCTGTCTGCTGGCACGAACACTCTCAAAGATTTGAATCTTGAGGTGGTAATCTTCAAAATCCTCTCAGTGCTAACAGATACAGCATGTTGGTCATGCACAGTTTGTCAGTTTATGAAACTGTTTATATACTAAAGAAATGAAACATGCACATACCATCAGCCTATGCTGGACACCTGACTATTGTGTGGATGCTAACTGTACACCAGCTATAGGTATGATGCCAGCTAGCATAGCTAACTTAGGACACAGCAAAGATCATGACAGACCAGATCAACATCAGTTAGTAGGTTTTCAACTGTTCTTGCTCTTCAGCTGAATGTTTACCCGTCTGCTAACATTAGCATGTTTCCGTCTTTAGTCTCCTTCGTGTATCTTTTTGAAATTTCCACCTCCCTGTTAAACATTTTGTAATTCCATCTGGATGTAGTATGCTAACATGACTTAGCTAACATATTCACAAGCTGATCTTATCTGTGAATGCTAACATTAACATGCTGTAATACTCATGATTAATGAGTGACTTTTACTACGTTCATCCTATGTAGTATTAG
>NC_041026.1:5270298-5422109 GCF_900634625.1 Parambassis ranga | reverse complement strand
CAAAGAGCTGTTCTAAGTGGACTAAAGCGCTGCTAGTGTTTGCTAAGAATATTGATGTTATTTAGATTTTTGAAACCAAACCCAGCAGTTTACTTCAGCTCTCGCTGTCCTTACCCAAAAAGGGAACAGTTAGCGGAGGTTTTCTAAATGTGGCCTCATAAGTGTCACATTAAGTCTTCATCTATCAAATAAACTCCCATTTAGAGTCCCAGCTAGAACAGAAGATTGGCCCCGGAGTGGGAAAAGGAGGACTTTATTCATCTGAGAATGCAGGAACAAGTTACTTCAGTGGCACACAGGAAGGAGGTCTTTAAGATTAACATGCAGTTTAGCTATAATTGTGAGGACATGATGGGGTTTTGAGGGTATTTTTAGAACGTGAGATCAGAACTTTGCTGTTTAAAGGGTGCAGGTTTTAGATTTAGGTTGCGATGGTTAAGGTCAATGAGGGGGCCTCACAAAGATACAAGTACATATGAGTGTGTGTGTGTGAGGGGGAGAAACGTTAGGAACTTAAATGAAAACACGAGGAAATTAGACTTAAAGTAGCTGAAAATTAAGAGGAAATCTCTGTCTGTCTCTCTATCTCACACACACACACACACACACACACATACATATACACACTTCAGAGCACATAACATTGTCTCTGATTCATTTCCGGGAGCTCTTCATGCTAAAAATGTAATGATTTATGTTATGGGAAGACCCACATTCTCATACTGTGAGTGTAAACATTTCCACACAGACACACAGACACACACGGTTTTGTCTTGACATTCATCAAATGGTAGCACAGGATTCTTTGTTCACGTCGGCTGGCTCTGCTCCATCTCAGCTTTTTCCCCGACTCTGGTGAAGCCCCACTGCTTTTAAAGGTCGGAGGGCATGAAGGTCAAGAGATGGGGTCAGCAGACCATGTTTAAAAGAGTGTGTGTGTGTGTGTGTGTGTGTGTGTGCCTAAGGGTTAGAGTGGCAGTTCAGTGACCAGGAAAGAAATTCCAGATGCAGAGGAATTTGTCTGCACTGGGAATTTTCTGTGCGTTTTGGTGAGAGTAGAGGTCATGAGAACACAGATACACAGACACACACACAACATACAGCCTACTTCTGCATACTGTGGACCGATTCCTCGCAGACAGCACAGCCTTAACGATTGGTGTTTGGTTTTGAATGAACAAGCAGGACAAATATTTGTGTTTTTCTGTGTTGCCCAGAAATTCCTTCTTATTTTAGATGAAAACAGCCTCTGGAGTAACATTTACCCCCACAAGGCACCGAAGGCTTCCGGCTGAAATTAAAGAGTCACTCTGAAGGCCATTAAAGCTGAAATCACACCTCCACAGGATTAATTGTCACAATTACAGGCGAACTTAGGTACATACGTAAATGAGAGTCGCATGGACACAAATATGCCAGACAGAGTGTCCTTCCAGAGCAGACCTGGGCAAAGTACGGCCCGCGGGCCACATCCGGCCCGCTTGCGTCTTCAATGCGGCCCGCGGACTCGCACACACAATAAAAAAAAAAAAAAGAAGGCATCAAAAGTCAGCTGTCAGCACGGCATTACCGGTAACGTCTTTCCAACCCTCCTTGTCTCTTCCACGCTGCTGTACTGCTTCATCCCATCTACTCTTTGGAGAGACACGGTCGCGCTGTGTACACTTTAAAAATGCTGCGCGACTATGCTGAAATGTACGGTAAAGCGAGAAGAAACGCCACAGCGCATTCAGATGTTACCGCGGTGCTGCAGCCGACATCGTCATCTGCTCTTAAAAAGCTCAGACCTTGTCCAACTTTCAGAGCTTTGGGATTGTTTTTAAAATTAGTTTTAAATCTAATGGTTTTCTTCTGTAAAAATATCTTCACATCATCTGCTGCACTGTGCGGAGTGTTTTTCAACATACAACCAGCACACACTCAGTGGACCTGGACACACACAGAGGACAGAGGAGAGAGCAGTAAACACACAGACCAGTTCACATCATCAACTCCCTCCGCCACACATTGATTCTGAGCCTTTTTTCCGCCAATGCGACTTTATAATATCGCTATCTTTCCATTCATTCAACTCCGCGCAACTCTCTCTCTCCTCCCGTCCGCGTTCACACACACGTACACACATGAGCGCGGATATGTTCACAGAGAAGACGACCAACGTTCTTGATAATGGAACATCGCGCACCCTAACTCAGCACAGACAGAGCTGGTAACGCAGCAAACATTATAGGTGATTTAAGGTGAAACGCGGTTGCGGTTGAGATAAACTACGTCATATGACAATAGTCACATATGAATAATAACATCAAAAGCTGTTTATTAATCAGTTAGTTGCCTTTAGTAGTTCCATATATCTGATTATAGTATTTTGCTATTAATGTATTTATGTGGTTATATCACATTATTTATTTTAACCTTTATTTTACCAGAAAATGTCATTTTACAAAACAAGAACAGGCTGATGTATGAGGTCAGTGTTGACTTCATATAGTGAAATAAAAACCTTCAGCTTCAGATGTTTTTGTATGTTTTTGTGGCCCTTTGCTTTTCTAATGGAAGTCTATGTGGCCCTCGCAAAAAAATAATTGCCCACCCCTGTTCCAGAGGCTGGTGATTAATTACAGTAAATGTGATTACAGCTTCTGTAAACATTTATAGACTCGGCAGTAGACACGAAGAAGCGGCTCGGCCCTTTGTAAGGCTCAGGCTGCTGCCAGGTTTCATCATTGGAAAGCTAATTCACAGATAACGTTTGTTCCTTTACATAATTTGTTACCACATTTCAATTCATTTGTGCACACTCTTCCTCTGCAACATTAGAAATATACACAAATAAACATAAAACAGGAGTTTGTTGTTGGTTTAATTCTTATAAGAGGATTTCCTTCCTGTTGTCGAGTATCAGTGTGTCGCCTTGAACACTTTTCGGGTCATTTCCTCTTTCCATTTAAAAAATCTTCGACGGAAAAGAAGAGACTCACATTTTATTTATTAACTAACAGAAAATATGCCATAACTCTCATGTGGATTGCAAAACCAGTGTGTCATAATATAACAATGTAAGATGTGGAGCTGACCGGATGAAGTCAACAAGTCTTGTTTGGTGTCCGATCTGTTGGACGTTTTCACTGCCTTTCATGGTGTTTCTGACACCAGCTGTTTGTTTGTGTTTGTTCTCTGGCACACTTCCACTTCCTGCAGCGTCGTTCTTCAGCCTGGCAAGAGGTCAGGTTGACAGTGAGTCTCCATTCAGTTTCTATCTGTCCATCTGTGGAGGACTTTCTGTGCACTCTGAAACACTTTGGTCTTTTCCTGCCAGTAATGGTTCCAAAAGCCAAACTTGTCCTCTACTTCTTTGAGATTTCCACAGAGGCCTTTAGTGTATCCATGTATTGTCGACCTGTCCTGTGATCAGATGGTCGTGGCTGACTTGACCTTGGAGGAGAGGACCTGCCTGAACCTCCTCTTCAGCTCCTGCATGTTGGGGGATTTGGGTCTGGCCAGGTGGAGGCCTCCTCTCCGTTTCTCACCGTTTCCACCTCCCAACGCTCGAATCACCTGGAGGGCAGCGAGATGTTCAGCCTATATTTACAACTAATCAGAATATATCTATATATTGTATTGACAAATTGAAATAGCAAGATGAGAAGGAACAGACTGAACAAACACATTTCTGTGGGCATCATTCAAATGATCTCCTGTTGAATAACTTTGTAAAGATTTGAGATTAACAAAAAAAAAGTCGGTCCCACCTCCTGGCAGAGATGTAGGAAGGCACCGTGGACTCCCTCGTGGTTCTCTCTGGCCGAGGCCTCAAAGTAAACGCCTCCTGTGAGCAGAGGCAGCATTCAGATCAGGACCACTCTGATCTCCATGATAACACTCAGCATTCCTCAGACATCATGCAGGATGTAGTTTGCATATGCAGACAATGGCAAAAGGTCAGGGCAACAAATGTTAACTCTGTGCGACTGATGGATGGGTCCACGGGCAATTTATGTGTCCCTGTGCCGACCTTGAAAATTTGTTAGCAGAGTGGAGGAGGTTTTTACAGTGTCAGAAACGGCTAGCATAGCTGCAGTTAGCTCGTGGTAACTTTGCTTCGGCATTGCAGAGAAACAACCCAGTTCAAGGAGTTCATTTCATTAATTAAGTGGGACAGAATGTGAATAAAAGAGCCGAATCTGGCACAGATGTTCAGGAAACATGCTCGTCCCCATTAGGTACACAAGATCTCAGGAAAGCCCACTGGATTTTGGTTACTGTGGCTTCACAGCGCATATTTTTATCTGTAATTTAAGACTTCAAATGAATATGATAAGACTTTATGCGGGAGGATATAAAATGTCAACACTTATCTAAAGGGTCAACTTCACAGGGGCATGATAGCCTGCAGAACCACCCACACTGTCTTGATATGATCAGTTGTTTAATCTGACACAGTGGGCCCTCATTTAAACACAATATAGTGACGTCAACCTTCATCTCTCACACATTAGGTCTTAAATTTGATGTGATTATCATGAAGACCCACCCAGTGAAGCTGCTAACGTCTCGCCTTCGTCTGCAGGCACTTGTCGGGCTCGGAGCAGGTCACTCTTGTTGCCAACCTGCATCAGATAACAGATTACGGAATAGATTATAGGATTAGGGTTAGTAGGTAGCTGGTATTGTCTGCTAAATAATCAATGCATTCAAAACAAGTGACTAACCAGTATAACCGGTATGTTTCCAGAGGGGTGTATGCGCCTGACGTGCTGGTACAGAGGCTGGATGGTTCGGTAGCTGCTGTGGTCTGTGATGGAGAACACCAGCACGTATCCGTCCGCCCAGTAGATGGACCTGCAGGTCCAGGTATCACAGGACATTTAGCCGTGTGTACATTAAAGTTACATTCATATACCTGTGGCGTCGGGCTGACCTGTTGATCTGCTCCTGGCAGTACAGGCCTTCAGCGTCGTCCTGCGGAAGAACAGATGTCATTTTTATGGGAGCAGGTGAAGGCTCATTGCAAAGACAAATGGCTGTTTATGGACACACACACCAGCTGTTTCAGACTTATGAGTCTCAACATCACCAGACCACCCAGATGCCAAGTGAAGAGCAATCATGCTGCAAATAAAGCCCATGTGTAAGTGTCAAGAACTGCAGTTCCACCCAGAGCCTGTAGCTGCTGGTCTCCTGAAGTTCACTTGTGGTGAATTTAGTAACTTTTCAGCTCCAGTTAATTCTGTCTGATCTGTGAGAGTCGGTGTTACTCTGCATCCCCGTGACCCTCCGTTATCTCCTCCAGTTTATGAAATGAGCAGCTCTGAGGCCTGGTTTTGTAAACAGACTGCCGGCGTGGAGCAGAGCGAGCTCTACGGTACGTTGCACTCATTTAGCTCATCGCCGCTGCGGAGATCATCCTGAGGTCACTTCCTCTGACTTCCAACTACATTCCTGACCGCACTTTGAGATACGTTTATTTTGACAATCCAAATTTGGAAGCTTTAGGAAGCTGGAGTTTGAGGCTTTTTGTAGTAAATTAGACAATAATGCAAGAAAGAGATATTAATGCTTGAACCCACCCATGCACAAGAGTGGAAAAATAACACTTTACAATGGAAAATGTTAAACTACTCAGATTTTTTTCCACACTAATAGTAACATATAGCCCTTCAAGCTAGCAGGAAGTTAGCAATCTACTGTAGTAGTGTTAAATAATTCAAGGACCATATGTACTCCCACCTCATGACTAATACAGTATTTCTTTAGCAGTCACTTAGCTGCTTGCTAGTTAGCGTCTTCTGTTTTGGAGCATCCATCTGCTCCCTTTTTAAGCATCACTTGACTTGATGCAGAGTTTTTCACTTCGACATGATGTTCACCTCAAATGAATTAATTATGCTATTTGAAAGAATGGCTAAAATTCTGCTAGCAGCCACGAACATGCTACAAAAGTGTACATTTGTACATATTAGCATTAGTGTGCAACCAGCTAGCAAAGATTTTAGAGCAATTTTTATGACTCCTCTCATGATCAGAGGAGCAGAAACTGAGCACAGCTTCGAGATTAAACTGCGAAATGTACCGTGATGTTAGCTTGCTTTTGTACTTTATGCCTGATTTCAGCATCGTCAGGTGATGCAGTGCAGTCCTAATCGTATAAAGACACCAGGGATATTGAATTTTATGTGACAGCATTGTCATAATTAAGCATGTGAGCTAACTCGTCCTTCTCAGTCTGTCATTATTCCGTGAAGTGCAGCTCTGTTTCGCCTCCAGATGTGTGCGTATTTAATTTGTTCCTGTCCCATCTTTTCTCTCCATAATGTGAAACATCTGCTGCCGCCGCCTCTCTGTTTTCAGCAGATACCTGGAGAGCGACGCAGGGCGTATCCTGGATCTGCAGCGACACTTCCTCCCCATCCAGCGTGACCTTTCTGGAGTAGAGCGCTCCTGCAGGGACGGAAGGATTACAGGCGGATGGATGAATGAATGGGAGGAGGGAACAGATCAATAGTGTTATTATTATTTTTTTCAGAAATTTCACCTGTGTTTGCTTCATAATCTCCGATGAACCTCTTGGTTAGAAACCTGACAATCAAAGCTGCAGAGAGAGAAAAACGTGAAGCTAAAATATTCAGTGAAAAACAGCTGACCTATATAACACGGCCGTCTCACTGCTGCTGGAATTTCTCTTCTCCCAGACACATTTATTTTATTTGCAAGACTTCAGTATCAGTTCAAACAAACCAGGCCCAAAGTCTGAACAAATGATTCACCAGCACTCCAAATCTGATCTGGTATTGGTTAATGATTGTCTCATCGTCCTGTTTTTGAATGTATTTGTTTGTTTTCATTATCTGCGCTGATGCAAAGACTCTTATTTTTGTGGGGCACTAAAGGAAAACTCTGAATTTTTCACATTAAAAAGGGAGTTTGTGCATCATGAGCTATGATTTTCCAGTTTTATAACATCCAAACTGTTTCTTCCAAATGTTAAAACAATGCTTAAAGGATATGATTTAAAGTCAGCTGTAGGAAAAACAGATTTAGAGTTGTTAAATCTCCTTTTTTTACTTTATTAAATCAGAGTTCTGAGTCGTTTTGTTTCATGGAATGAACAGGTAAAGAATCCAAATCAGAGCAACAAGTATATCTGATATTCTGAGCCTACATTTCCCATAATGCATATTATAAGAGCTCTGTAGTTAGTTAGCAAACGTTCTAGGCTAGTAAACACATGCTAAATGTAGCAGCTAGCTGTGTAGATTTGCAATTTTAACAAAAAAAAAGTGGCATCAAAGTCTCATCTGGTCAGAGTGTGGAGTACCACTGCGCTCAGTTTGTCTCTCATTGGCTGCCATAGATAGATTTTCCAAAATAAGAGTCTCTCCAAGGATTGTGCATCCATTCAGAGCTTCTTCCTTCTGCTGAAGAGGAAAATTATGCTGCACAGGCCCACTTAACATTCCACTAGTGTCACATTTCAAAATAAAAGCTTGCATCTTATGTATATATATAAGCCCAGAGATAATAGGCCTACTGCAGATTATTATTTATATCATTTTCAATCATTTTAAAGTAAATTAACATGTGATTAAGTGCTTCTTAAATAATACTTATCATATTTAAATTGCAGAATATATTGCTTAAACTATAAAGGCTACTCTGTGTGAACTGTCGCCCCCTGCCGTCCAGGTTTGATTATTTATTTCCTACACTTATTATTTCACACTTTGTTGAAGCTCTGTTGTATATAGTGTATGATCACATGCTGAGAGGCCGTTAAATCTCTCTGCTCGTTGTAATTCTCACGGTAATCAGCTTCTAGTTAAAACATTCTCTGGGTTTTAGGCTGACAACACTCCAGTTACCGGTTTTCCCGACGTTGCTCGCTCCCAGTACCACAATCTTCACAGTCTTGTTGGGCACACAGTCCAGCAGGGGATACTCCGGTATGGGGACCAGCAGAAAGTTACCAGACCCGCTGCTGTTCATGGTTCCCGGTGCAAGGTCGCCGCCACCAGTCAGCCGCATTTAGCTCCCCCTCTGCCCCCCAGACCAGCTCCAGCTCCAGCTCCTATCTGGGAAAATATCAACAAACCTCTGCGACCAGAGAAGGAACGAAAAAAAATCACTCCCCTGGTCCCATGGTGCTCCAGCAGGGACGCACACACAGCCCAGAATCTACTTCGTCCTAAATCCACAAAGATTTTTTCCAAGTGAGCACGCTCCAGTTCGGAGTTCTCCTCCACTTGCTGTGGATTTAACGCACGGGACCGCTCCGTTCTGACGCGTGAATTATAATAACACAGAGCGCTCGGCTGCGCAACGGGTCCACAAACCTCCGACTGTACAGAGACAGAGAGAGAGGGGCGGAGAGGGAGGAAGGGAGACTTTGAACCATCCCCTCCAATATTCCCCCGAGATCAGACTGAAGCCGGCCCTGCGGTCCAGCCCGGACTCAGACTTTATTAGGATTCTTATAAATAAGGAGGAAGCTGTGGAGATAATTGTTGATATTAGACTAAAAAGAGGCTGCATGTGCCACAAAAAGATCTATTATGGGCTGTATAGAGGCCCATAGATGATCAATCACGGTGATCATTATTTTATTATGTATTTATGCGTAATCTCTGCAACATGCTGTTTATTTTTACTGATTTTTTTCATTTAAAAAGTTGTTAAACAATAAATTAACTATTGATTTATGGCGCACTGTGTGTGAGTAAATGTTCTTATAGTTAACATTCCTCCACTGGTCCGTGAGTCGAAGCACCGCCCGCCGGGTCCAGCCCCCTCTGAAGACTCGGACACCTGAGAGCGTCCGAGCTGTGCGTCGGCGACAGTCCCTCAACAGAGCCGGGAGCCGGACCACCACCGGAAACAGCGGAAATAAGAGCACAGAGAAGAAGCATTTGTTTTAGTTAACGTGACTAGTTCTGCTTATATTACTGTAAATATTATATTGTAATGGGCTTTAAAATGTGTCCCTCTGAAATATTTATTTATTAAATATTTTTTATTTATTAAAAGTCTGATATTTCTATATCAGACTTTTAATAAATACATATTTAAATGATAATGCCGTTTATTAAATGCACGTTTTATTGCAGTGTTTTTTTAAATAAAATAATAAAAATAATATATGTGTTAGAGTATTTGTTTTAGTATTTGTTTTTATTCAGGTGGGAGTCTTTAGTAGTATTATTTTGAAAATCCTTAGCGGAAGTGGTCGCCGTGCTTCCGGCTTGTTGACAGCGCTATCAGTCAGGGGCAGACGGCTCTCCCGGAACTCTGCAGCCGCATCGGCTCTGATTATTTCAACATCGGGGTTCGGTCCAACATGGCGGCTTACGGATGGAAATACTGATGACAGTCCGAAAGATCGCCTCGATTTGTACGATGGTAAGAAGCTGAGATTTTTTGGGGGGCTTTTTTTTTTTTATCCCACGATATCCGCCCTACTAGGTCCTGGTCCCGTGGGCTGGACAACCTGGACGCTAAAGCTACTAGCTGCTCCGCTGCTAGCTGCTGTTTGCTAACCTCACAGGGCAGCATGATAACAAACACACACACACAAGCTTTTCCAGAAAGTTGTACAGCTCAGTGTTCGGAGCTGCTCTCCCGCCCCGTTCACGCTGTGGTTCCAGGTTATTAACCCGGGAGCTGCTGGTGCACAAATGACGCTACTTTGACAGCCCGGCAGCCAGCTCGCGGTTTGTTTATATGTGAGAAGGGCAGGGTTATCCAACGGGCGAAAACTAGCTAGCTTAGCCCGCTAGCCCAACGGCTAGTGTTGGGCTGGGCTGTTGTGATAAAGTTGTTTACTGTCACATAAATGATGAACACTTATTATCACAGCTGCTTGTTTAATAAATAGCTAAAGAGCCTCCAGCCAGCTGACCAAACCCAAAAAACTGATGGACCAATTCAACATTTCCTGTCATGGATACACCCTGAATGTTCCCTCTGGACGGGCTCAGACTCAAATGTGTCATGGCTGTGGTGCTGTGACTGCATTTGGTCATTGATCCCTGATCATAAAGTTCAGAGGTCATCAGCAGCACCTTGACTCTGCAGATCCAGTCCAAACAGGCTGGGCTGCAGAAGGGGGGCAGCTTGTAGCTGGAAGATTAACTTGACTGTAACTTATCCCGGGTGAGCCGCTGCACCTTTCAGAGCTGACAGACGGTCAGGCAGATGTCTGCCGCAGTCTTTTTTAATTTGTTGTTGTTGTTGTTGTTGTTGTTGTTGTTGTGTGCTGAAAGCTCTTCGTGATGCATGCCATGCACACACACACACGGACCACACAGCAGGCCGTGTATAACCCACTTAGGAGTGTGGAGGCTATAGCATCGTTTACCAACACCCACCAGACAAATACCAGCAAGTTTGGCAGCCAACCAGTTGCTGCCCGCTAGAGGGTGTTTGTTTTAAATCAATTTGGCAGGCAGAGCCGCTAAAGTCATCGAGCTGGGAGGACAGTTATTAACATATCAACGTGTCAACATATTGTGGGTGGATATTAACAGAAAAAAATCGACATTTAATGTGACCAAGCAGTTCTGTTGGCTTGCTTCTCCCTGCATCATGGAGTCCTGTACCTCAGTGGATGAAGCACAGTCATGGCTGCAAGCTGAGAGGACTCAAACACGTCTTTGTGCAACACAATTGCCGACCATCACACACTTATTGATGCAAGGATGAGAAATATCCAGGTTTTTAAGATGTCGACCATCAACTTTGATCACGTGACTGGCTCCCGGTCTTTGGTTTAACACTGATGCGACCGTGTTGCTTCTGCCACGCTGCACTTGTCTTGTTGTCTATGACTATATAATGAGGTGGGGAGATGGTTCACTCCGTCCACCATCACCTCTGGAACAACAATGTTGAGTTCATGGCAGTAAAAAAAAAAAACACGAGCAGTGATGTAACCAGCCAGAATTCTGTCAGGCACCTCCCTATCGATCCTGTATCCATACATCCAGGTCAGCCAGATACTTCCTGATGTTTTGTCATGTGACTGCTGGTCACATGTAAGTCAACCATGGCTTCCTACTTGTGTGATCTTCACACATACGATACGTTTAGGGGCCAGAGGATAAATTAAGCATGCATTTCAGACCCTCCCTGTCAAGCTTAAGTCTTGTTTTTGGGGTATTGGTGCCAAAAATGTGCAGTTTACTGACACAATTATTGAAAATATTCTCTATAAATTAACTCACAATTGCAAAGTCAAACGAGATGCACAGATGTTATGTGAAATTGGTGGGTAATGGTCTCCTACCCCAGTTGACGCAAGAGTCTCACCACAAGATCCATTTAATAGCTGCTGCTGAGTCTCAGATTGTTGCACACACACACTCATTTTGTGGATTTTTCTATTTGTTTTTACACGAAAAAGAAGCGTTTTCATGGAACTGTAAAGTAAAGATGCTCACTCCGCTCAGAATGTTGGATATTTATCCCTTCTAGCATCCTGTGTCTGATGATTAACAGAGAGAATCACGGCCCTGTGAAAACTGCTTTCCCCAGAGTCTTCCCTTTCACATCCACAGGAGCAGGAAACACCTCACAGCTGTCATTCCTCAGCTGAATCAAGGTGGCGCCTGTGTGCTCACGCTTTGTTTGCGAGGCGTGTTTGTTGGATTAATAACCCTGACCGCTCGCCTTGTGTTGACTTTACATGGGCTGCAGCGTGAGGATGAGTGAAAGCAGCGTGGCTCCACTTCTGTAGTCATTCATCCCTGGAGGAAAAGCTGCATCATCCCTCTCCTCCCTCGCTCTCTCTCACTGAGCTTCACTCATGTTCTGAAAAGCTCAGACCAAATTAAGTCTTATTGATGGTAATTTATCACACACACACACAGATGAGCGGTGTTTCTGAGGTTGGTCCTTAAAGCTTCTGTTACTGGGGCCTAAAGTCGTCAATATATCTTCAGGGTATTGTGGTTTTACCACCTGGTCGAGCTCTCACATCCTGTCAGTTCTACAAATAAAATCAGGAAGTGGCCTTTAACAGCACCATCAACATGTCAAACAGCAAGCATGACCCGACTCTTTCACAATAAAAGTTTTGTCTTTATACTAATAAGCTAAGAGATAGTAAACAAAGATTGATCCCAAAACTGGGAATTGCAGCAGCAATGTGCAGGCGCTCAGCATAAAAGAATAAAAAATACAGTAAATATATAAAAATAGAATAAAACCTACTTCATGTCCTCATCTATCACACACAGAGAGGGGTTTATTAAAAAGGTTAAATGCTGTGGTGCTGTTATTTCTCTGAGAAATGTGCAGAAAATCCAATATTTCATGTAAGTGTGTAAACAGAGGCAGGAAGCACAGCTGCAGAAAGCTGCCGACCATGAGGAGGACATGAAGGACAAAAGAACAAGGAGGAGTTTACGTTGTTGTTGAGGTGAAAATGTTTTAATAAAAGATGCATTTTGTCTTCTTCACAGGGCGCCAATGCCTCTGCCTTGGAAAAGGAGATTGGACCGGAACAGTTTCCCGTAAATGAACACTACTTTGGATTGGTCAATGTAGGTGTCCTGTCGTTACACTGTGCAGTACATGCTGTGGCCATGAAACCAAAAAAAAAACACAAATGCAATTCAGTGCTTTTTTTTTCTTTTTCTTTGCCAGTTCGGAAACACCTGCTACTGTAACTCGGTGCTGCAGGCGCTGTACTTCTGCCGGCCGTTCAGGGAGAAGGTGCTGGCCTACAAGGTGAGTGATGAGACACACTGTCCTCACAGCTGCTCACACTTAAAGACTGCAGCAACAGAACTACGCTCTAACAGAAGGCAATGTGGGATATACAGTTATAATCAGTGGTGGAAAGTAACTAAGTAGTTGTACTTCATTACTGTACTTAAGTAATTTTTTATGTATTTCTACTTAAGTAAAAACAATAGTGCATACTTTATACTTTTACTCCACTACATGTCTACAGTGTCTGTAGTTCCTTGTTCCATGTGATGAACACAGTGCTGGACTGATGAGAGGTCAGACTCTGCATGGAGCTGGTGTCACGCTGCCAGCTGTGTTTCTATAATGAGCCTCAGTCATGATGCCGGTGCTCTGGCTCAGTGAGCTAACTAGTTAGCTGCTGTCTGCTAACACAGGTCCATCCATTAATGTCTGATGAACATGAATCATAACATGAATCTACAGCAGGAACACTGACACAGTAAACATGCTGAATGCCTGTTTGTTATCAGCAGCCTCTCTGTTCACTTGATGCCCACAGCCTGCCTCATGACACACAGACCTGTCCATAGCTGCTTCTGGACTGAACATGGACATTAACTACACATGCTCCATTTTCATTTGGGAGGATTTCTTTGATTATTTTAACCTGCTCAGATCCTTTGCAATTTTACTTAATACTATACTTTAAGTATTGGTACTTAAGTAGGATTGTTGATGTAGCACTTCTACTTCTCTGACGTTATAAATTAAATTATAAATTAAAAAAATGAAGTAAAATAATAAAGAGAATGTGAAGAAGTAACAGAAGAAAACATGCTGAAGACCCTGGCTGTGTGGGGACGCACTAAACTAACAACGATGAGACAAAGTCTTTAGCTAACGTAGCTAAAGCTAATGGCTGTTATCAAGAAGCAAACACTACATCATAAAAGCATCATAAAACAACTACAGTTATTGTCAACAGGACGTTTCCTCTTCCTCACACGTCCTAACGATGTTCATTTAAAAGACTCTCTCAGTGGTCAACACCTACTTATTAATAGTCTGCTTGTGTTGGTTGTCCCTTTAAGCTGTATTTTAGCTGCTAAGGAACTTGATACATGTAGAAGAATGCAGTCCAGGACTTGAAGGAGTTGGTTCCTGAGGAGTTAAAACACAAAGAAAGCTTCTCCTGGCTTCTTCACTACAAAAATAAACCCCACATTCTCTATCAAGCAGCCAAGAATCGCTGGTGTCACCTCATTTTATCAGCAGCAGCTGCAGAAAAAATGATATTTTGGGAATATTTGACTGATAAGCTGCACAAGGGCTGAGCTGACAGTTTGCTTTGTTTTGATTGAATCATGTCGTGTTTTATTAGGACTGAACACACCTTGATTTTCTTTGTCCGAAGTTCATCATTACAGTGTCACACATCTGATGTGTTAATGATGTCTTGTTCGTCTCTTCCTCCTCCTCCACCAGGTGCAGCCTCGTCGCAAGGAGTCCCTCCTCACCTGTCTGGCAGACCTGTTCAACAGCATCGCGACGCAGAAGAAGAAAGTCGGAGTCATTCCTCCCAAGAAATTCATCTCACGGCTGAGAAAAGAAAACGGTAGTGATTCAACATGATGTGGAATATTTGTCTCTGCCAGAGAGCGCAGCTGCTGCTTATGTCACACTTCCTGTGAATTCTCAGAGAGACATCTGCCTGCCGCCAGGTGTCCTTTCATCAGAGGCTTCCTTTCACCAGCTGAGAGGCAGAGAGTGCAGGAAAGAGAAGGGAAAATAGAGGAGGAGTGGAGGGTTCATACAAACCAGACAGAGAGCTGCGCTGAATCTCTTTCGCCTCATCTGTCTCATGTCCTCATGTGTCTTTTTCTCTGTCCGTCCCTCTCAGAGCTGTTTGACAACTACATGCAGCAGGACGCCCACGAGTTCCTCAACTACCTCCTCAACACCATCGCCGACCTGCTGCAGGAGGAGAAGAGCCAGGAGCGGCAGCAGAACGGAAAGCTGGTCCAGAATGGAGGAGGTGGAGGAGGAGGAGGAGGAGGAGGAGGTGGAGGTGGTGAGGGTGGAGGAGAAGGAGAAGGAGGAAAGGAGACACAGCAGACTTGGGTTCATGAGATCTTCCAAGGGACGTTGACCAACGAGACGCGCTGCCTCAACTGCGAAGCTGTGAGTCCTGCAGTCCTGCAGTCCTGCAGCTACACATCACAGCTACACGCGGCGAACTCAAACCTGTCTCTGTGTTGCAGGTGAGCAGTAAAGACGAGGACTTCCTGGATCTTTCGGTGGACGTTGAGCAGAACACCTCCATCACGCACTGTCTCAGGTACACGCTGCTCTCACCGTTCAGCCTCCAAACATCAAATCATTCTTTAAAATCTTTGAACAAACATCTGTGAACGTGGCTCTGCTCAACAGGGGCTTCAGCAACACCGAGACGTTATGCAGTGAATACAAGTATTACTGTGAGCAGTGTCGCAGCAAACAGGAAGCCCAAAAGAGGTGGGTGACATCATCAATTCTAATATTATGTCCAGTATGTAAACTCAGGTCAGCTGCATTCATACGAAGTTGTGCTGTTGTTGTTGTTGTTAGAGCAGTCTGTAAGTTTCACACAGATGAAAGCGTCCTTCTCAGCAAACCTTTATGCTACCCCTCAAAACCACAGCTGTGTTACCCTAGCAACCAGTCGGCCCCTTCCTGTTGCATTCTGAGAAGTTGATCATGGGTGTTAATCTGACGTCTGGACGCTGCTCTGCTATCTGTACAGTGTGTCTACATGTGCTGTTACACACTGTTAGCTCGACCTAAACCTTCATGATAAGGAGTCTGGAACGGACGGATCAATCTTGACTCTTAGAAATCCTTTTTCACATTTTGCAAATCTCTGTCTTCGCTCTCTCTCTCTCCTCTCTCAGGATGAGGGTGAAGAAGCTCCCCATGATCCTCGCCCTCCACCTGAAGCGCTTTAAATACATGGACCAGCTGCACCGCTACACTAAGCTGTCCTATCGCGTCGTCTTCCCCCTGGAGCTTCGCCTCTTCAACACGTCCGGGGACGCCACGAACCCCGACCGCATGTACGACCTGGTGGCTGTGGTTGTACACTGTGGCAGGTAGGTGGTTGCCTGTTTATTACAGAGGAAATGGAGGCAGTCGGATGGATTTCCGATGTTATGTGGAACGTCCTCTCAGGCTGATTGTTTGACGTCAGCTGCAACACGTTAAAGTCAGTCGAGTGTCCTTCACCTGCAGACAGATCTCATGATGCGTCTCTCCTCTTATGGTTTTGCAGCGGTCCAAACCGTGGACATTACATCACCATCGTCAAGAGCCACGGCTTCTGGCTGCTGTTTGATGACGACATCGTAGAGGTGAGAGCCGCTTCCTCTTTTCCACTTCTGTTTTTCTTTGGATTCATTTTAAAGACGCTCGAACAGGTAGATCTCCAAGCTGTCGTCCTTCAGAATTTCCCCATCCTGTCTGAACCAGACTGGAATTTTGAAATAAGCCGCCCTCCTGGCGCTCCTCAGTGTTGTGTCTGGAGGTTTCTGTGACAGCCGACCTACATACCTCCACCTCTGTTACACAATGAGACGGCAGGATGGTGGAGAAATAGGAGGAGATAACAGAGGAAAGAAAATCTTTTATCTTTAAACTATAACTCATTTTATATTGACTGTGTGACAGAAGGTGATGGGAGGGGAAACATGGCCGCCTGTTTAACAAACAGCAGGCTGACATCCTCCTAGCATGTGCGTTAGCGCTCAGCCTCTGCTGATGGCTTTCCCAGCTTCCACTGTCAGCATGAAAAGACACACTGATGGTGATAATCAGATGTTTTATCAGCCCAAGCAGAGATTTTATGTCGAGTTGAACGTGCGGCTGAGGTTATTTTTCTTTCCGCTGTCCGTGCCGCAGCCGTCAAACTGTCAGCGGTTAGCGAGCTGTGATGTGGAAACTTCCCAGGGTTTGAGTTCCTCTCTCTGTCGTTTACTGTGTTTACATTTCAGGCATCAGTGCATGAAACAATACTTGATTTCCTGCTTGGGACACGGTATTAAAACGTCTCATATCTGTCGTCTTCTTCTTGTAGAAAATTGACGCGCAGGCGATTGAGGAGTTCTACGGTCTGACGTCGGACATTTCCAAGAACTCTGAGTCTGGATACATCCTGTTCTACCAGTCCAGAGACTGAGCCAGCCAGTGGTGAATCCCCAACAGACTGTCACTCAGCAAAAAGGGGAGGGGCTCATAGCGGCCTCCGGCTCCGCTCCTCACACAAGTATCCAAGCTTTAGCCCCGCCCCCTTTCCCTGGTCCCCCCCCCCTCCCCCTTGTAGGCGGAGCTTTTGCATCGGAGCGCCACTCGGATGGGTTGAGTCGTGTGCGGGTCGCATGCCAGCCTCCTGGATTCCAACTGTTCACATCCTCTGAGTCCACACTGCAACAAGCACCTTTAGAATGCAAACAAAATGGCCGACGCTCGCTTTGCACTGTGGCATCAGCTGGAGCGCGACTGAGGAACGCCCAATCCAAGAGGCTGACATCACTTTTTTTTTTGTTTCTTTGTCGAGAAAACCGATCAGCTGTGTGTCAGAGGATAACGGGCCTCGTTGTCACGGTTACCACCAGTGTCATCACAGGCTTCTTTTTTTTTTTATTGTGTGCATAATATCGTGCTAAACTAGCTTTCCACAGCGGCTCCCTCAAATTAAAAAAAAAAACACCCACACTACCTTAACAGAGCGCGGGTAGTTTGCAGTGTTTGTGTCATGAAGGGAGTGGAGCGTGAAATAAAGACCTCCAGAAGGGGGGGCTCAGGTTTTATTTTGAAAAACTAATTCAGCCATCTTAACCAAGAACACAATTTGCAGTCGGAACTGAACGAACAGCTCACTGTGTGCACTGTGTGTCCAAAAGTATGTGGACAGCTGACCACCATATGTGATGGCTGGCTGGCCTCCATGTTTCTGGTTCCCATGGTCCAGCCCATTAAGAGTCTGATGAAGGGTGATCTGGTCAGGCGTGTGTCTCCCAACAGACGCACACAGTTATCATCAAAACCCTCATGTTCGGCTCTGAAGTCTGAAACACAGGAGCATTTTCCATAAAATGTCATTGATTAATTCATTACGGACAATCAGCCAATACAAACATCAGATACTCATGCTGTCCATTTACTTTTGGTCACACATGCAGCCACGACACACAAATGAGTCTAATTTAACACTCAGACCAAAAAAAAAAACTGGTGAACCAGCGCTGTCTGTTGAAAAAGAAGGCAGGTTCAGAAACTGCACAGACCCCCTGCTGTCAGAGGAGGAACCAAAACCCCCAGACCAAAACCCGCCCTCACTTGAAAGACGGGCTGGTGCTGCATTCCAGGACCGTTTTGCCAAATCCAGCCGTCCAGGCCTCACCAAGCAAATACAGACTGAGTTCATATTACCACAGTATGCTGACATATTCAAAGGACGTCCTCATATTATGAAATCAGCAGAATGCAGTTAGCTTGGCCGTTGTCGCCATTGTTGTGTTTTAACCACCCAAACAAATCCGGACTCGGAGTTGTCTCTACAAAGGACAGCCTAACACGCACACCTGCAAAACAGCAGACCAGTCCAGGCGGCAGCCTTGCAAAACGCATCATTTAGGCCTTAGGGGCTGGTGAGGAGTGCTGTTTTAAAACTACACGTGTGCCATTCAGAGCCGGTGCCACAGGGGAGGGAAAAACAAACCAGATACTAACACAGAGAACCGATCCAGACCTGATTCTGGTCATTCTCTCTGTGCTTTTGGCAGCCAGTGCAGTCTCACTCTGCTGTGTGTGTGTTTTTTTTAAAGGGACGTATGAGTTCAGACATCCAAACAGTCGCACTATGCGCAGCTTTTACTTTTGGCTGCAGCTGCTCTCAGCTTAAGTGTTTCTCCTGCAGCTGCAGCTCTGGCAGCAGCAGATCTTTTACATAACATGTTTTTTTTTTTTGTCACTCCAGGCTAATAAATGGCTGCTCTCAGTATTGCTGAGTGATGTGACCACACGGTGCATTTAATGCTGTAAGGCCGTCTCCGTGTTGGTCTCTTTAAAGTCTCACATGCAAGGGTTTAAGGCAGAAACCTCTGTTTTTGTCAGCTAGTTTTAGCTTTTTTTTTTTTTTACACTGCCAAGCTCCTCCTGACCGCTCTGCCTCAGATTACCAAACACACCCCGTCACTCCATGGAAACAACAGTTTTAGGTGTTTATGTTTAACAGCAGCTGAGTGGTTGGAGATTATCTGAAGATAACGCACATACGACTGCAGCTCGACCTGTAACACATCATCTCAGTGCTCTCTCTCTCTCTCAGAGCGGGAGCGTGGCTAAGTTTGCTGAACGTGTTTTTCACTTAGCATAGCGTCACTGTTATGATAAACAAATTGAGCATTAAAGGACCACAGTGTAGGATTCTCTGCCATCTAGTGGTGAGTTTTCAGATCGCAGCTGACTGAATACCATTTCCAGGTGTGTAGGAGATCCTACAGCCGCAACCTAGGTTTTCGTTGTGTATTTTGTCCCTTTGAGGCTACTGTAGGAAAATGGCGGAACAAAATGGAAGCTGTTTTAGCCGTAGTTTTAAGCTAACAAAAACACAGGTGACAGCGTAAACATGAGGCCCCGTCTGCCACACGATCCATCACCACCACGCTGCATCTAAAGAACATGCTAGTGTCAGTGCTAAGGCCCTTTCACACTAAAGCCAGATGTTAGTGGGTCTTAGACACCTTGTGGAGATAGGTTGAAACACACTCAGCAAACTCAGCCACACAGCTTTCAGTCTGTAAACATGCACATCTGTACATGTCGGGGAGCTTCGTTCGACGTCAACACTAGTTCCTTTTCACATCTGTGCTGCTCTAAGACCAACCAATCACCAGGCTCGATCGACATTAACGGGCCAGTCTGCATCTGTGGACGTCAAATATTCACTTTCAGTATAAACAAACACACAGAAGCACAAGCTCCAATCATTTGGGAGATTAAAGGTTCAGTTTGTTTGCAGTGTTGGAAGCTTATGTTGAAAATAAGGCTCTTTTTTTATTTAAATCCTATTAATATTATTATTATTATGAATGTTCATGTTAACTTTTTTTTTTCTTAGGTTTGTTTTTGATATTTTACTAATTTCACTTGTCTACCGTTTGTGTGTAGGCAGCTCTGGACGAAGGTTTTATTTTGGGAGTATATTGATGTGTCCATGAATACAGATGTTAAAGAATTGCTTGCTTGAAAAATATTGAGAACTAGATTTAAAAAAAAAAAAAAAAGAAAAAAGTATGTTTATTATTCTGATAGTAAATCAGTAAGCCTGGTGGGGAAAGAAAAGAACCAGCTCCACCCATCTGGCATCCCAGGTAGCCTTAATCCAACACACCCAAGAAGCTCATATATGTAATCTGACTGAAATACACTGATTTTATGATTTCCCAAAAACTGCTGGGATCTGTGTTTAAAGGAAAAATCCACCTTGTTTTGTTTTGCTCTCGTTCAATTTGAAAGAAAACTAAAATATTAATGCGAAAAAAAAAATTAAAGATGGCTGCTCCACACGTAAACAGTAATAATTGCAATAATAACAATTAATAAGGTAATAATAAATAGTTATGACTGTGTTAATAACAGACAGTGCTAACGGTGGCTAACAAACATTGTTTGAATTCCAACTTTGTTCCAACAATGTGTGGAGTGCAGCATTACCTGTACATTAACTGTTACATTTCTGATCCGTGTACATCATCAACAGAAAGGAAAGGCATTATGGGTAATGGCGGGTTTTTCCTTTAACAGATCCTCCACATCACTCCCTGTTTGTTTTGCTTTGTTTCAGACTCACAGAGATTGTACATGTCCTGAACACAACATGTGACCCGTGAATGTGTCATTAACACTCCAGTATTGTTTGTTTGTGTCAGACGACGGCGTCAGCGCTCAGACGCTTTCCATCACGGCGTGATGAATCGAATGACGTCTGGCGTCTCTGCAGACCGACTGCTCTCCTGTGCTGTGTGTTTGTGTTAGGCTGCTGGCTGATGAAGTTCATTTTGTTCTAAGATGCAGTGAAGTTTGGGAATGACGGCTGGTTCTGATGGTGTCCAAACTGACATTAAAACACAAACTGGTTTTGAATTCGATGGCGTGATCTGAACTGTCTCCTGCTGTTGTTTCCTTTGTGAGAGCAGCAGGGTCTTTTATTTATTTACATACTTTTTATTGCTCCTATTTCACATTTTCTGATGAATCAGTTTTAAAAGTAAACTTTAGATCATTTAACCCCTGAAGAACGGCTGGGTATTTTCCTAAAAGGCCGCCAGTCAGCAGGTTTGTGTCATGGGAGTCAGGTGCATTGACTCTTGGTTGTGTGTGTTGTGCTGCCCTCTAGTGACAGGAAAGGAAAGATACACACGTGTAACAAATCAGCCTTTTTATTTACTACCACCATTATGGTGGTTTAAGTTACTATGGTGATTGATATTAAGGTAAAATGCTCAGTGGTATAGCAGGGTTGTCCAATAACCGGAAGGTTGGTGGTTCGATCCCAACTCCTCCCTAGTCATTGTTGTGTGTCCTTGGGCACTATACCCACATTGCCTACAGTGCACTCACTGGTGTGTGGCGCTCTTTGCTGGGCAGCCTTAAGCAATTTCCCTCATTAGATTATTAAAGTATTTCAAAATTTAAAAAAAAAAAAAAAAAAAAAGCAAAATAAAAAAATGTCAACATGAAAAAGTAAATACCACTAAAAAAAAGAAGTTAAATATAAATAGATAATAAAATATTAATTTTGCTTTCCAAAATAGAAATATTTAATTTACAATTATTATAATTCATGTTCCTATCATTCTTATTTTATAATTCTGGTTATTTACATTTATTTAAAATGTATTGAATTCACAAGAAAAAAAATTATTTCTAAATTAAAAAAAAAATCCCCGTTTACATAAATGCGTTTTGTATGTTTATTTATATTTAATATAAAGATGACATCTATGACCTGCAGTAAAACACTGAATAGAGCAAAAGCACCTTTAAACATCGTGCACATTTAAGCTTTATAGACAGCAAGACCCAGTTTTGTGATGGACAGGCCCAAGCCCAGTCCGGTCACATCATATTTTTGCTTCTGTTGTGATTTTTTAAATAACAAATAAGAGCAGTAAATGTAGATATGTTACCCTAACGGCTAACACGTGTAAAGGCTAATGATAATCATAATATTAAGCATCACCTTCACAAGTCTGTGCAGATTGGATTTGATATAATCTGACAGCGCAGGTCACACACACTTGTACCAGGTCGTCTCACACACACACACACACACACACATGGATCTGTGGGCTGTTAGCCTTACAGGTTCTGTCCTCACAATGCAGTGACTGTTTGGATGTAAACAGCAGGAGAAGTGATGATTTGGCGTAGGACATTTGTCATCTGTCCGTCTCATCAATGCCAGGTAAGAAACATTCAATAATTATTAAAACAGGGAGCTGTGTATGAGGATTATGATACAGTGCAGGTTAATGAGGGTCACACCTGATAATCCTGTTGTAGCTGACGGAGTTAATGAAGGCATAAAAACAGTCTGAGGGCGCCAGACACATGAAAAGTGTTTTAGGTCTGAATTGAGCGACTGTAAAACTAAAGTTATGATGTGCTTTCAGGGAAGCAGCACCTTCACCTTCAGACCGTCTTCACCCACCTTCCTCTGAGCTCTGGAGGCGGAGAGCTTCGAGATGCGAACGCAGCGCTGTGCCTTCACCTCCTCCTCACTTCCATGCCTCTGCTCTCCTCCTCTTTCACCCCTGGTCCGTCCATCCATCCGTGGCCTGCTCTTGGTTCTCCTGGCCTTCCTGTCTTTGCTGCCCTGCCCTTTACAGGCAGCCTGGTATCGGGTGGGGGTGGTGGGGCCGTGGGGGTGTGACCCGCTCTTTGCCAAGGCCCTTCCCAGTGTGGCAGCACAGCTCGCCGTCAACCGTATCAACAAAGACCCCACAGTGTCCTACGCTGTAACGTTCGACTACTCTGTCCTGCAGGTACATCACTGCTTTGTCTCAAAAGGCTTATTTTGGCTACCTCAGATTATTGATCGTTGATTGATCTCTCTTCAGGAGCCATGTGAGACAGCAAAGGCCCTGGAGGCTTTTGTGGGCTTCCACACCAAAGCCTCTGGGTACATTGGACCATCCAACCCAGGCTACTGTGATGCTGCTTCAATGCTGGCCAAAGGCTGGAACAAAGTAAGATTTGAGGGGTTAACCAATTTTCATAAAAGCCAATCTCATTGCTTCCTTTCATCCACTTCCCCTCATCTTTCCTCTTCCAGGCATTGTTTCCCTGGGGTTGTGTTGGCTCCGAGTTGGACGATGTTCGGAGCCACCCAACATTTGCCCGCTCCATGGCCAGGCCTACTTCGGCACTACTTAGTGTCATGAGATACTTTAGGTGGGCTCACGTTGGCATCATTTCTTCATCAGAGGACATCTGGGTGGAAACAGCAACCAAGGTTTGAAATTCTGACTCACCAAAAACAGTCACAGGTTTCTAATCTCTACCTAGAGAACCTTATAAATCGAGACAGGCTTTTTAGTGTGGTGGTTTGTACAAACTTTTCTTGCTTTACCCACCTTGGCTTTGGTCTGATCCATCGGTCTCTGTCTCACTAAGGTGGCTGACTCATTAAGAAGTCAAGGCATGCCAGTCAAACTGGTTAGTGTTATGGAGAACACACCTCACGGCATCAGACGGACTCTGGCCAAGCTCCGTAAGATGAGTGAAATACGAGGTGGGTTCTGGTTTGCCTTAGAGGAGTCGATGTGGATCATCAACTCACTTTAAAAGTGATGAACAAACTCTGTGTTGTCCCAGTTGTGGTCCTGTGCATGCACTCAGCACTGATCGGCGGTACGGTCCAGAGGCTCCTCTTGGAGACGGCCTACGACATGCAGATGATCGACGGCTCCCTGGTGTTTGTGCCCTACGACACCCTGCTCTACAGCCTGCCCTACCACAACGTGACATATCCGGCTCTGAAGAGTAACAGGAAACTGCTGCGAGCTTACGACTCTGTTCTGACTATCACCATCGACTCGCCCCAGGTGTCATTCTACGATGCCTACAGGGAGGCCATGGAGAGGGGGGAGGTGGCGAGGACGCTAAAACCCCAGCAGGTGATGCATGGAACTAAAGAGGTTTTTTTTGTACTGTTAACATTCCCATGACCGAGGCAGCTTGAGGAGACATGTCTGTGTGTTCTGCAGGTGTCCCCTCTGTTTGGTACCATCTACAACTCTGTGCTGTTCATGGCTCATGCAGTACATCATGTGCGGGAGTCCGGACAGTGGATGTCTGGTGGAAACCTGGCGCGACAAACCCGCAACCTCGCATTCCAGGTACTGAGAGGACTATGTCAGATCTGTCACACTGAGTGTTGAAGACTGCCAGAACATCTGGAGAACAATACTCCAAAAGGAACTGCAGCTTCTGTGCTGAGATTCCTCTAGTTGATGCTTAGGAAAGCCTAGGAGAAATCTTGCTTTTTGAGCCTCCTAGGCAAGCTAACACTGGGCTAAATGGAGTAAAAAAAATCATAATTCTGTATGTTGCAGGGCTTTAGCCACCCGATCAAAACCGACAGCTCTGGAGCAGTTCTACTAGACTACATCGTACTGGATACAGACGGATACTACTGGGAGCTGATGCCAACGCACAGGTTTATACCCACTGAGATCAGGGACTTTAGACTTGGTGGTAAGGAGATCATTAACCATTGATTGGATTGAATAATGACAGGGTCGACATGGAGATCGGGATGGTGCGCTTCCTTGGGCGAGACATCCACTTTCCACGAGGTTACGGGCCCAGGAAGGACGCCCCCTGTTGGTTTACACCAGGAGTCATCTGCTCAGGCGGTGAGGACCAAACACACACATAACAATGCTGTCAAGAAAACACAGTTCCTGGCTCTTCCTGCTCTAATGAGAATCCTCTCTGTCACAGGTGTGGATCTGGTCTCAACCATCACCATGTTCATTGGGATGATCAGCGCTTCTGTGTTTGCCACGACTTTCCTTTACTGCACCAGGTCCGTACAGTTGTCTGATTTATCATAACAAACATGTTTTTCTGCTGGGCTGACTGTCACCGATCTCTGTTGTTGCCTAGGCGACGCATCAGTCAGATTCGATTGGTCAAAGGTCCAAACAAGATCTTACTGACTCTGGCTGATGTCACGTTCATAAACCCGTCTCTCAGCAACAAGGTCAGACTCCTTCCATCATCCTGATTTATTAGATCCAAAATGTCACCTAAACTGATTCTCAGACAAAAAACACGTTTCTTTCCACAGAAGCTCAGTCTGACTGACAGCACGGCCAGCGGCATGAGGAGCACCTCTGAACGCAGCCTCGCCTCACCTGTCTCCACCCAAACGCCAGCCACTTATGAAAACTCCAATGTGGTCATTTATGAGGTAGTTTAAAACTTACAGTTCAACCCCGTGAGGGGGAGTTTCTTGGGAGTGTCGACTCTAAAATCTAAAAATAGGCAAGTTAGTGGAGTGACAAGTGGATCTGAGGTCCAGTACGGGCAAGTGCTGGACCTCAGATCCTGCTTTTTATCACTGTGGTCTATGAGGATTGACTTTGGACACTCAAAGAACTGCAGTTCACTTCTGCTAGGGTCCGCCTCACAACCATAAATCTAATGCTGTGAAGAAAGAAGGTTAACTGGGAGTGCTGTTTGTGTTTCTCTCCACCAGGGGGACTGGGCATGGCTGAAGAGACTTCCTGATGGGACATTTAGCCACATCACACACAAAACCAGTGATGTATTTGAGCTGGTATGTGACAAAAAAAATCAGATGTGTGTAGTTGACACTGTGTTGTTGGTATTTGGAGACATAATACAAATGTGGAAGACACACAAATATCAAACTGTTTCTGTCTCCAGATGAAGGACATGCGTCACGAGAACGTCAACCCTTTCCAGGGCTTCTTCCATGACTGTGGCGTATTCGCCATCATCACCGAGTTCTGCTCCCGTGGCAGCCTGGAGGACCTGCTGCTGAACGAAGACGTGAAACTCGACTGGATGTTCAAGTCGTCTCTGCTGCTGGATCTTATCAAGGTAGACGGCAGAAGGATGGGAGGAGCCTGGCGGTGACATCAGGGTGAAATCTAAACCCAGTGTCCCCTCTTTTTAGGGTATGAGGTACCTCCACCACCGTGGGGTCTGTCACACCCGTCTGAAGTCACGTAACTGTGTGGTAGACGGACGTTTCGTCCTGAAGATCACCGACTTTGGTTACAATGAGATCCTGGAGTCTCAGAGGTTTCCTTATGTCGAACCACGTGCGGAGGGTAAGTCAGATTTACGTCATGTTTTGGGAGACGTCACTACAGATACGCACTCTCACACTTCTGTCTGTTCCAGAGTTGCTGTGGACGGCTCCAGAGATCCTTAGGAGTGGACAACCGGGCCTCCACGGGACTCCGTCTGGTGACGTGTACAGTTTTGCCATCATCATGCAGGAGGTGGTGATCAGAGGGCCACCGTTCTGCATGCTGGATCTGTCAGACACAGGCAAGACAACGACTCATCAGGGTTTAACATGGGAGATTGGAGCCAGCCTCAAGTGGACCCTCAAGGGTACGCTTCAGTTTCATTGCCATTTCATTTTTGTATATTCTAGATATTATAGAGAAGCTGCGTAAACCTCCTCCTCTGTGTCGGCCCGTGGTCAGTCCGGACTACGCTCCACTAGAGTGCATCCAGCTGATGAAACAGTGCTGGAGCGAGCAGCCAGAGAAGAGGCCACCCTTTGATGAGATCTTTGACCAGGTCAGCTTGTAGTGCTGATTCGGGCGTTTTCAACCGTATCTACGTTTTATGTTCACCTCTTTGTTTTTGCATCCAGTTTAAGAACATCAACAAAGGGAAGAAGACCAACATCATAGACTCCATGCTCCGGATGCTGGAGCAGTACTCGTCCAACCTGGAGGAGCTGATCAGAGAGCGGACAGAGGAGCTGGAGATCGAGAAACAGAAGACAGAGAAGCTGCTGACACAGATGTTGCCTCCGTAAGCAACAGAGACTCATGAAGACATTAATGGTGGAGGACGCTGGGTTTTTACACCTTTACACACCTCCTGTGTTTCAGGTCTGTGGCAGAATCTTTGAAGTCGCGCGGAACAGTTGAACCAGAACACTTTGACAGCGTGACGCTCTACTTCAGCGACATTGTCGGTTTCACCACCATCTCTGCCAACAGTGAACCCATTGAGGTGGTCGACCTACTCAATGACCTATACACGATCTTCGACGCCATCATCGGAAACCATGATGTCTACAAGGTGACGATCTGCTGTGGCCTCAAGCGTTAAATTTCACCTGGGCGTCAGGGTTGATGGTTCTCTTCTGTTCTGCTGTAAGGTGGAGACGATCGGCGATGCGTACATGGTGGCGTCAGGGATCCCCGTCCGTAACGGCAACCGCCACGCTGCAGAGATAGCCAACATGTCTCTTGACATCCTGAGTGCCGTGGGGACATTCAAAATGAGACACATGCCTGACGTTCCGGTCAGGATACGCATTGGGTTGCACTCAGGTGAGACATTAGGAGACCAGCAGGTGATCCCAGGTCCAAATAATGTCCTCAGTAGTGATGGAAAACACTTTGTGTGTGTGGCAGGTTCATGTGTAGCGGGTGTGGTTGGTCTCACTATGCCTCGTTACTGTCTCTTTGGAGACACCGTCACCACCGCCTCCCGTATGGAGTCCAGCGGGATGCGTAAGTTACAGAGCTAGTTGGTTTGATCATGTGACCAACGGCATCACCATCACATCCTTGTTTTTGCTGCAGCCTACAGGATCCATGTCCACGAGAGTACGGTGAAGCTCCTGAACGACCTGAATCTTGGATACAAGGTGGTGCTGAGAGGCAGGACTGAAGTCCGGGTACGACCCTTCAGCCGTCCATCCAGATTTCACCATCATGTCCAGACACAGAGGAAAGATGGCGTCTTATTGTCTGTCTGTCTCCTCCTCAGGGTAAAGGAATAGAAGAGACCTACTGGCTTGTAGGGAGAGATGGATTTACCAAACCTCTGCCTGTTCCTCCAGAAATCAAGTCCAGGTAGGAATTAGCATCTAGCATCTCCTCCTCCTGTGTTTCCCTCTTGTTCTGAGTCCTGCACTGGTCCACACACCAAAATGAGTCCAGGACTGATCATTCTAGGTGCACAGAAGGTCTAAATCTCCCAGACTCTATGATCCAGTTTGACCTGCTGCTGACATACCGTATACTAGAATACAGCTCCAGACCTCATCAGGGCCAGTATGATGGTGTATGATGTCTAAAACCTGAGACTGAATCCAAACCCATTCCAAAATGTGGAAATGCTGCTCTTAGTGTGGGACTATTTGAAGACGCAACCCCTCCAAGCCCAATGCTAACTGGCTAGCATGCTAGACACAGACACCCACATCATCTTCTGTGGACCTCTGCATCGGCTACAACTCCAAATCCACCTCAGGCCTTTACAAAGAAACAAAAGTCTGAGCCTTTGTGTGTGTGTGTGTGTGTGCTGTGATCATGCTGTTCGCTTCGTCTCAACAGGCAAATGGCCCACGGGCTGCAGATGGCCGAGATAGCCCAGTACAAGAAACGGAAAGCCGAGAAACAACAACAGGAACAACTTGCAAAGAAGAAAAACTGAGGTAATGTTATGCATTATAAAAAAATGTATAACATTACTGGCTTGGTCGGCAACCAGACTCGTTCTTTATCAAACAGAGCTCGGGGACGAACCGTCTCAGGGCGTCGCTGCCGTTTGTTAGCATTCAGTCGTGTCTTGAGCCCAACCCGTTCAAAGTTTAGGAGGGAAATCTCGGCCACAACAAGAAGCAGCTGGTCAGGAAGGAGGGTCGGGTGCAACAGCTCTTCATTCCACCCATCGGATACTTTGTCCTCGGAGTGGTGAAGACATTTCTGCTGTTGCACTTTAACCCTTCACTGACGAGTAGTTCCTTGTTGCAGGTTAACTAGCTAACGGTTCCTCCATTTTGAATGCGGTTAAAAAAGTGAACGCAACCAACAGCAGCGACATCTGAAGACCGCTCAGGTGCTTCAGAGGGATGTGGGGACTTTTTCCATCTTTTTTCTGTCACTGACAAAAACTCAGTTCTTCTACTTTACAAGTTTTTTTTAAATAAAATTTGTCGTCCGCTCGCTGCTGTCTCGAGCGGGTGGTTGTCCGAACTTTGTTTTGAAATGTTCTGTTTGCAGTCAGAAGTCATACAGAGCTGTTACATGTGATGTTGTGATTGAAGATGTCTGTTGACTCTATAGATGAAGCTAGTCACTTGTTTACCGCCCCTGTTAACCCTCTGAACCCCAGCATGGTGTTGTTCATGCACCTCCACAGAAACAGCACAAATCCAGACAAAATTAACATTCTTTTAATGCTAATTTGACTAACATTTTAGTTTATTCAACAATAAAACCAAAGATCTCAGACCCCTTGGCAGGTTTTGGGGTTCAGAGGGTTTTTGAAGTAGTTCAGGGGTTCTGTAGATAAGGATTAATGCTGCTCTGTATATCTATGCATGAATACATCAGGAACCGTTTTTATTGATTTACTGACTTTTGAAAGCTAAGCTAAGCTAATCCTGGTTCTCACATTGTAGTTGTTGTACACATATAAGGGTGGTACTGATTTTCTCATCTAAATTAAGAACTGCTGATCTGTCATGTTTTTTTTTTTTATTTCCCATCTCGCCTTAATTTTCCGTCTTTTCTTTCTCGTTCCTTCTCCTCTCAGTACACGCCCCAGCATCACCACCGGCGAGTCCAAGGACATGAAGCAGGTTTTTCACAAGGCGGTGAAGAAGATCTCCCACGTCCGAGTCGTGACGCAGCTCTTCACCCCGGAAGAAGACGACAACGTCATGCTGTCGCACCACTGACGGAATGAACCGTGAACTCATCCTGACACCACAGGAGGAAAAGGTCAACAGGAGGAACGCTAGTAAAAGTGTCACCATGTGTGTGTGTGTGTGTATTAGAAGCTTGAGCTGGTGTGGAACTATGTATAGAGGCCGACAAGTGGTGACTCAGCAAAGCAGGGATCTGCAGAAACCGCCTGTCAGCAGCAGAGGAGTGGAGCTAATCTCCACCAGTCACTTCCTCCTCCTTCACCTCCCTGTGTCTCCATCCAACTGAGACATCTGTAAAGCAGAAAAACACGAGGACTAAACACTGATGTTTGATTATATTTAGACAGAATAAATAGTCACATGCATCTTTTTCTACCTTAGGCCACGAACTTATCAATCACCCCTGATGTTTGTTTATAAAATGGATGGAACGCCTGAGAGAGAGGTTGAGTCCCGGAATGATCGGGATCTATTCACAGCATGGCACTTCAATCCAAACCTGCCTGTCACACTCTGCAATAAAGTTTTTGGTGCTTGTGAGCAGTCGATCTTGTCGTCAGTGTGTTCAATAGGACCACAGCGCCCTCTGGTGGTTCAACAGAGGGTTAAAAAAAGGGGTGGGGGGGGGGGGGGGGGGTGGGGGGTATATTTAAGACGCAGATGGTGTCCTGGATGCTCAGGAGGATTATCCCTGCTGATCCCCACTGAGTGTGTGAGTGTGTTTGAAATGTTTCAACTGATTCAACAGCGCGCGCACACACACACACACACACACACACACACACACACACAGAGGACATTTGTTCCCGTTTGAAATCATCTGATTTAGTTTAATTACAGTTTAGAGAGCCACAAGTCAGAATAATAGTTTGATAATAATTCTGCAGTTATGACGTCATTTTTGTTGTTTTAAGAGAATCAAGATGAAGAAGAGGTGGGAAAGGTGAAGATGAGGAAGAGGAAGAAGTAAGAAAGTAATAAGAGGAGCAGCAGAAGTAAAGAAACACCTAAATATGACTATTCTGAAGATCTTCCTCTCCTTCCTTCCTTCCTCAGAAGAAGGAGACACTGTTCTCTCCTCACTGATCATGTTTCTTTATCTATGCTGCGATGGAAGCCACAGAGACCAGTCTGAGCTTTGGATCGTGTTCACGTCATTTAATCCGGGCCTAATCTCACCATCTCCATTTCCTCTAATCTGTCCGATCCATACTACCCTTTATTCATAATATTCATATGTCACCACTGTGTAATCTATATGAGTCGCTCTCTTCCCCCTAAACAAACCGCCGTGTAAATCCTCTGATACGGAGCTGTGATATGATAATCTGCAGCCTCACAGCTGTCACAAGTTACCGTGAAATCATGAATATTTTAAAACCAGCCTTTAATGCTGCCATCAGCTCATACTGTGTGTTAGCTAATTAGCAAATGTTAGCATGCTAACATGCTAAGCTAAGCAACATCAAACTGTTCTTTGAGTGGGCCTGTCAGACGCAAACGTATTCCGTCTTCTTCAACTAAAATAAATAACATTAAACGTCTTTATGATCCTTACGAACTTGTTTACGATCTACTGTGGACAAAAACAACTAAACTCTAAAAATGTGGAAAAATCAAAAGAGAACTTACAAAAAAACTCACTTAAAGCAAAATAAAATAAAAAATAACGTATAATTTACAAAAATATGGAAAATAAACACATTTTTCATGTCCACATGACCTTGTGTTGGACAGTTTTGTACATTTTTTAACAGTGCAATGTTACAAGCTGTTTATATTTAGGTGCTTTGAGTGCAGGAAATTCATAAAAAAGAGAGATCTGAGAGATGTACCTCATATTAAAACATGCAGGATTGAAGGTGCAGATTTGAACTATTTGTTTCCAGATTATAAAGAGTCTGTGTGTCAGTTCAAACCACAACGTCAACAACATCAACTGTGCTTGTTGTGAAAAAAACAACAAAAAAAACAAAACAGGCCAAGAGTCTGTAACAAAGGGAAGAATGTGCTCCTTTGTGCTTCCTCTGTGTGTGTGTGTGTGTTTCAGCTTTGTTGGCTCTGCTCCTTTGTTGCCAGTACAATAGCAGCAGAGGAGGATTTGCTGCAGCGACCAGCAGAGGGCGCCACGTCATGGTAACTGTCAGTGGAGCGGGAAGTGTGGAGCTCATTTAACAACACAAGCAGCAACACAATCACGGATGTGTTTGTTCATATGCAAAATGATGTTCATGATTTTTATGGATGCACAAGTATGACCATAAAATGGGGCAGATTTATTTACTTATGTATTATCTTTAATGCTGCCAATTAAGTGGTAAAAATAGAGCAGACAAAGTATACATGATGTAATTGTGCAACAAAGGTTATTAGACATTTAAAAATAGGTTGTTTGTGTTAAAAATAAGTAAAGTTTCCTGATGCAAGAAGCAGAAGTTGCATCATTAAGGTTAAAAAATAAGACTTTTGTAGCACACTCCTGCAGAATTCTCCCTGAACAAGCTTGTTTTCTTCATATTTTAATCATAAAAAGTTAATTTTTAGCTTTTTATTTTGGCAGGTAAGTGGCTGGAAGCAGCATGAAAGGGTGATGGAGCTTAGGCTGCCATCAGATTAGCAGAACCAGCCTTCCGTTGAAAAGCAGCTGATCTTTCCCCCCCGGGAAGAGTTGGGTTGCCCGTCACCTCGTCTGGAAGCTAGCTGCCATTGTGTGACATCATCATCAGAACGCTGTGGGTAGTGAGAGGGTTAAGAGGTCAAAGAGAGGGGGGACAGGAAACAGGCTGGTCGAAGAAAGTCTGGATGAATTAAAGGATGAGTCTCTGTACAAACACACGATCTTTGTAATGACAAACATGACGTTATGATGATGGCAATCAACGTTGAAGAGAAAAATCCTTTACTGATCCTCAATAGGACATCATGTTTCTGAGGGCTTGTGTCATCTTCTGTAGCATTTTACCCACAGCATGCCTGGACAGAGGTGCCAATGATATTTCAGCTCATTTAAGGGGATGCATTCAGAGGCAGACAGGTGGTCCCACTTAGAGCAAAGGGTACGATTCCCACCGGGGCCAGCTGCACCACACATGATCCCGCTCATCATGCTGAAAGGTGTTCCGATAAAAGCGTCCAGCAAACTGTTGCATGCAAAGTGTAGTAAGGGCTCAGAAAGCCGAGGGTGGCGTTCTCAGCAGTGTCGGCGAACACAGAGTTCAGTTTTTAAGTGTCTGTGAAGCAGATTTTTTTGCATTCACTTTGTTTTGTATTTCATATTGATATGATTATTTTTATTTATTTTAATGATATGGGAAAATATTTTATTTATAATAATAATAATAATAATAATAATAATAATAATAATAATAATAATAAAATAAATAAATAAATAGTATAAAATAAATAATAACTAATAAATAAAACCGTGTTTACAAATATAAATTATTATAAATATATTATTATTATTATTATTATATATTTATAATAATTTATATTTGTAAACACAATTCTTTTTATATTAAACAACTAAACATGTACTTCATATAAAATAAAATAAAATAAAATAAAATAAAATAAAATAAAATAAAATGCTGGTTTGACGTACACAAAGCCTGAAATAAATAATAAAACTGCAGAAGTTGACCCAGGACCTGCGGGTCCAGGATCGGTGTTCTCCATCCAAACCGCCGCTGAACAACCTAACGGCCGTTCCCAGATAAGTCCACAGAGTCACCGCCCACTTCTGTAGCTTCTGGAGACTTTCTGCGACGCGATTGGCTAGAGCTATTGACGCATAGCCCTAATATCTAGCATCGATTGGTCGAGAGCCTTGTCAGCAAGTGTCAGTCAACGCAAAGGGCCAATCAGAGCCCGTGTCTGCCTCTTTGTGCCTCCCGTTCGCCTGGTGACGCGGAGGGTCATGTGTTGTTTGTGCTGTGGCCCGTAGAGATGTGTACAGGAGAAGAGAACGGATTGCTAACCGAGTTAGCCGGATCCTCCCGATTATAGAAACACGGCTGAACGTGGCCATGGTGCACACGGTAGGCTTTATTTCGTGAACAGACCCGCTTTGGATTACCTACCTCGCCGCTTAAAGGCCGAAGAGACTCGTTTTTTGGACGGAATAACAAAGCCGGTGTGTGAGGATTGCAAATCTGAGCCGTGCGTTAGCTGGCCTAGCCGGACTCGGGAGCTCGTCTCCCAAAACAAGAATGGGGTCTAGGTCCACTCGGATTAGCTTGCTAGTAAAGTGACCTTTGATTGTGTTATCTGATGGCAAATTACACGAATTACCAGGAAGGTAAGGCGGCGATGCTGATGGTGGAGACGCAGCAGAGGGACGTGGGGACGAAATCTGCGGCCGCCACCGCAAACGGAGACTGCTCGGTCGGGGAACCCCCTTCCCCGTTAATTAATATCGGCGGCGGTGGCGGCGCAGGAGGAGGAGGCGGCGGCGGCGGCGGCACTCGTTTCCACCAACATTTACCGCCCTCCAACCACCAACACCACCCGCCAAAGGATCAGCAGCAGCAGCACCATCACTACCAGCTGGCTCCACAGCAGCATTCCGGGGAAAACATCGCAGAGTCCCCCGGCAGGAAAGCCTCCTCCTCCTCCTGCTCCTCCTCCTCTCTCGGCCAGGTACACACCGCCGAGGACCCCGCCGCTGCCTCCGCCGCAAGCAGCAGCAGCAGCAGCCATGTATACGCGGCGGTGAATGTCGCAAACACCTCGGACGTTGTGGATGATATTCGCAAATGTGGCTATTTAAGAAAGCAAAAACATGGACACAAGAGGTTTTTCGTGCTCCGGGCTGCCAGCCACCTCGGGCCGAGCCGCCTGGAGTACTACGACAGCGAGAAGAAATTCAGGAACAGCCTGCGCTCTGCTGCCGCCGCGGCCGCCGCCAGCGGCGGAGCGGTCGCCCCTTCTCCTCCTAAAAGGGTTATTTACCTCTACCAGTGCTTCACGGTAAACAAAAGGGCGGATTCCAAAAACAAACACCTCATCGCCCTGTACACCAAGGACGAGTACTTTGCCATTGTGGCTGAGAACGAGCAGGAGCAGGAGGACTGGTACGTAGCTGTCAGTGAGCTGATGAGTGAGGGCAAAAAGGGGCACCTGGATTCTGATGATTTAGATGACGGGTACGGTACAGTCACCCCCGGCACTGTGTTCAAGGAGGTGTGGCAGGTGAATGTAAAACCTAAAGGACTGGGTCAAACTAAAAACCTCACAGGTGTTTACCGGTTATGCCTCTCAACGAAAACCATTCACCTCGTCAAGTTGAACTCTGAGACCCCCTGTGTTAACCTTCAGCTGATGAACATCCGGCGCTGTGGACATTCGGAGAGCTTCTTCTTCATCGAGGTGGGTCGCTCCTCTTCTATTGGGCCCGGGGAGATCTGGATGCAGGTGGATGATTCTGTCGTGGCCCAAAACATGCACGAGACCATCCTGGAGACCATGAAAGCCCTGAAAGCTTTCGCGGAGTTTCGGCCAAGGAGCAAAAGTCAGTCGTCAGGCTCCAACCCCATGTCATTCATCACAACACGGCGCCACCTGGGCAACCTGCCACCGAGCCAGACCGGGCTGCAGCGGCGGTCGAGGACAGAGTCGGTGGTTGGTACGCCACCTTCAAGTAAGAGCTCCGGGGCGAGTGGCTATCGCTTCCGTACATCCAGTGAGGGCGAGGGGACAATGAACCGGCCGTTCCGCTCTGCCACAGGAAGTCTAGTTCACCTCAACTCGGCACGAGCCCATCACAGTCGCCAGGAAGGTGGCGGCAGCAGCAGCGGGGGCGGCGTAGCCACGGGAAACGCAGGCACAAGCACCGGCAGTGGACGTTACGTCAGAGCCATCCCCGGGGCTTCGTCCACCTATCACGCCCGCTCCGCCTCCTTGCCGGTCTCCCACTTCCCCTCCACCACCAGTCCTGTGAGCGTCTCATCCAGCAGCGGCCACGGCTCCGTCTCCGATACCCTCACCCGCCCATCAAGCGCCTCCATATGCGGCTCGCCTTCTGACGGCGGCTTCAACTCTTCAGACGAGTACGGCTCTAGCCCCGGTGACTTCAGGTACTTCCGGGTGCGCAGCAACACACCAGACTCTCTTGGCAACACCCCACCGATCAGAGAGGAGAACTGCCTGAATGATTACATGGCCATGGGCTGGAACCGCGATGTCTTTGGCAGCAGTGTGGGCTCTGGAAACACTAGCGGGGGTGACACCCCACGCGATGAGAGCACATCAACGACAGAGGATGAGCGCTTTTCTTCGTCCTCATCACTGAGGAGGAGAACGCACTCTTTCACCAGACCGACCGGTGGTGCAACCAGCAGCTCTGGTGTGGCGGTTTATCAGAAAATGACCCAGACTAACTTCTCATTGGAGGAGGGCTCGGATGTGGTGTTACCATTCGGCAGTGGGCTTCTCCGCGGCGGGCCCTCCTCCTCCTCTTCCTCACTCCGCTCTGACTACAGCTCCTGTTCTGAGCACAGCCAACAGAGCCGCCCATCCACACTGTCCCGAGCGGAGGCTAGTTCTGACCGCCCTCCTCTTTCCTCCTCCTCCTCTGCCAAGGAAGACAGCGGCTACATGCCCATGATGTGTGGCGTGGCTGCGTCGCCACGGGATACGCCCCCAGACTACATGCCTATGCAACCCAGCTCTCATTCCCATCCCATCTCCCATTCTCCTCAGTTTCACAGTCCAGCTTTAGCCGCTCGATCAGCCCACCACCACCCACAGCTCCAGTCACAATCCTCCACAGACTCCCATGGCTACATGATGATGCTCCCGGGGGGTAGCGGCAGCTCCCCTTCCCCTGTCCAGGCCTCTCCCAGCTCTCACAGCAGCTCCAGCGCAGCCGGCGCAAGTGGGGGCGACAGCATAGCCGAGAGACCAGAGAACGGGGAGTATATGGACATGTCGTACAGCAGCAGTGGTGGGCGTAACCTGTCAAACGAAGGGAGTAGTGGGTACTACACACCTGGTACACCTGAGAGCACCCCCAAGTCTTACAGCCCTTACTTCTCCCTCCCTCGCTCCTATAAGGCCCCCACCAGAGAACGGGATGAGAAGGAGTACGGGGAATATGTTCCTATGAGTTCTCCTGCCAAGCCAGTCTATTCATCAGTTGCCACAGCTTCACTGTCGACACCAGAGAGGAGGGGTGGGGGAGGTAGCAGCACCTCCACTCCCTCTCACCCACCTCCGCCTTACGGCGCTCACCATACAACTGCAGCAGTGGCTGACAGACGCGTTGTGAGGCCTAACCGCCTCCCATTGGGCAGGAGGAGTTTCCATGGTCCACTGAGGGTTAGTGAGCCCTCCACGGCGTCTGCAGGCACCTCCACCTCAGTCCCTGCCACTGGCAGCTCATCTGAAGGTCCTTCTAGTCCTGGAGAGTATATCAACATTGAATTTGGTGATCATTACCCACATCAACAGCAGCCCCCCGCCTACCCTCTCTCTGCCCAAGATGAAGCGCCTTCCCTGGGATCCTGTGACCTCCGTCGCTCCCCTCCCCAGTCCCAAGTTCACCAAGATTATATGAGTGTGGAAGTCGGGGCGGACCAGCAGGACAGTGCTGGATGTCTGAGTAAGAACCACTCACCCAGACCCAGCCTGGTTGCCCCCTGGAACCCACCCAGCTATATCCGACCCCTGGCTAACAATGCTGGGGCGCTGGCTTCCCCTGGAGTTCAGGCCGGAGGTCACTGGAGGTCAATTGGGGACGACTACACGGACATGACATTTAACCTCAGCAGAGGTGAGAGGACAAGCCCCACAGCCATGCTGCAGCATCTCTGTGTGATAGAGGGGCGTTATGGTCATGCTCCCCCCACCTCCTCCTCATCGATCTCCCCTCCTCTCCCTCCATCAAGCCCAGGCAGGGCCCCGATGCACCAGCCTGAGCCCAAGGTGGTTCGAGCCGACCCTCAAGGCAGGAGAAGGCACAGCTCGGAAACATTCTCCTCCACCTCCTCCTCTAATTCAACTCCCTCTGGAGGAGGAGGAATAGGCTCCTCATCTTCAGCCACTCATCCTACACCGTCTAACACCGCAGCCTCCAACGGATCCTACCTAACAGAGGGTCAGAATTCCAGATGGTCCAGCTCAGCATCATTCGACAGTGTGTGGATGTCTGTGGAGGGTTTAGGGGACTCGCCTGCTCACCATGCCCCAACAAGAGCAACAGAAGCGGTCATGGCCTCCGGGACCTCAGCATCCTCCTCCTCCTCCTCCTCCTCCTCCTTCATGGGGGCTGGCAGAATGTGCAGGAACATGTCTGTCGGCTACCAGAACGGCCTCAACTACATTGCCTTGGAGCTGAGGGAAGATGGGAGTAATATGGGAGCCGGGACGCCAGGAGCGGGCAGCAGCAGCAACGGGAGCGCGGCAGCGGTGGGGACGGTGCCTCTTCCGGAGAATGGAGCCTACGCCAGTATAGACTTCACCAAATCAGATGGAGTCACCACAACAACCAAGGGTGAGTGACAAGTGTCATAAATGTGTGTGTGTGTGTGCTTCTGATCTCTGATGTGTGAGTGAAAGAAATCTGGGACATTTTATTTGTTGTTCTTCACTGAAATCCAAAATAACCCAGAGTGCTGTTCACTATTATTAGCCACATTTTTATCAATGTGCAGCTCTGCTAGTGATTCTGTTTTGAATGGAGTCTCTGTGATCTCGACACGCGCTGAGCAGCCAGCCGTTGTCTTTGAAGGCATCTGTCCAGGGAACTGAAGTCTAGGCTATAACAGAGCTGCTACAGGAAGTGGCACCAATATGCGGTTCATCTTGAGGTCTGTGTGCGCTGTGTGCCAGCAGACTGGTAGACGATTAGCTAGCTGAATGAACAAAGGTTTATCCGAGGTCAAGTGCAGACTGAATCACCCCCCCCCCCAAAAAAAAGGCCTGCACTTCCTGTCTTTGTAGCTGGTTGGTGTCTGCCTCCGTGCCTGTCTGTGCACGTGCCGCTGTTTTCTTTGTGTCAGCATGTATGCTGGGTGTACTGATGGGCGGCTGTTTGTGTGTTTAAAAACCCTTTTTTGTATGCTGGCACTTGAGATGCTTTGGAAAAAAAAATATTTATTCATGCTTAAACATGGAAGAATCCGGTGCCAGCTGGGTGATGGTTAGTATTTTGGCAAAACATGTGAAGAGACTGAGGCTGCTATTGATGATTATTCTTAGTGTAAAAGAGAAAAATACATGTTATGTTTTTTTTTACTGTTGTAAACAACAAGAAAAAGCAGCAAAGCTTAATATTTTGAGTTGTTTTGAAGAGGATTCGGGTCACTGGAGTCATAAAATAATGAAATAATTGAGTGAAAACGACACAATACTGTAATAAAAGCTATTTTAAATCACTATAAACACAAAAAATATGCAGCATTTCTGCTCAAACGGTATCTGGCGGCAGCTATCAGTCCCCGTGTGTGACGTTAAGTCATCTTGTGTGGCGCTGAAAGTTGTCTGATCTCTTTAAACGCCATGTTTCGTAGTAAGTGGCTTGCTGCACTCTCATTTAAAGCACCGTCGCCATGGTCGAATGACACAGAACTACTATTAAAACTCGTCCATTTGTCTCAAGGACCACTTTGTTTTTAAGTGGCTGTGGTTCCATTTTACAGTAAAAGGTGTTTACAGGAACAGGCCCCGGTTAACCCATTTAGCCCCTTGTGCTTTTAAGTGTCTTTAATTGTCTTTGTCCGCCACATTTGCTGGTCGTTAGTGGTCGTGCAGACATGTGGATGTACAGAGAGAAGACGCTGAGTGTGCGTCGGACTTTGTTTAAGGATAAAGAGGATGTTTTGCTTCCTCTTTGATCATCTCTGCTTTCTCCTCACTTCCTTCCCCTCTCTCTCTCCCTGTGTGTGTGAGTGGGAGAGAGTGAGTCAGGATTCTCTGCAAGCTCAGACTGATTCATTTGTTTATCGTCATGCTGTGTGTGTGGTAAATCACGGCTGAATCTGTGCTCCCCAGCAGATAAACTGACAGGGTGTTCATCCTATTGTTTTGTGTGTGTGTGTGTGTGTGTGTGCTTTTGTTTTCAGCCGCTGCCTGCAGGTTCGTTAAGCTCTAAATGTGTTTGTTGGTTCATGCAGTTCAAAGTAACAGAAATGTTCTACCACACACACACACTCATGGAGTATGGACTGTGTGTGTGTGTGTGTGTGCCGTCTGTGCTCTGCATCTGGGTAGGTAGGTGTGTGTTTGTCTGTGCTGAGTCATGGCAGGCAGCCTTTTGATGTGGCGCCGTAATTGCGGCGGCGGCGTGTCAAGGCACACAGCGGGGCTGAGAGGAAACGCATCATCATCACTCAGGAATGCACTTCCTCTCAGCTGCGCTGTTGAACTGATACAGGCACACCTGGATCCTTGACCCAGGGGGGAGAGAGAGGGAGGTGGGGGGGCAGGGAGGCTCCGCTTCAATCCAGCTGGCGAAGGAAAGTTTGTGTGAACCTGTGAGATGTCGCTATAAATATTTGATAAAACACAAATGAGGTGTGTTCACATCAGCAGAAAGTATGCTCCTCTTACTCCGCCTGAAATCCATCATCAGGGTGAACACTTCCTGGTTTGGAGTAACTGTCAAATCTATCATCATTTTTTTTAACCCACTATTAGCAACAAGTGTTAATTTGTGTAATAACCGCACAGTAGTCTTAGCCAGAGCTAGCACATATCGTGTAATATATTTGGCTATGATCCTGATCCAGATCTGAAGGCGGTGTAGGAGGCAAATACCTCTATAATGTTTATGGTCATTATACAGCACTGAGAATGTGGCGCACACACACACACACACACACCTCATCTCAGTCTCATTTGTCAGGTGGTGAAGGGTTAAAGTTGGGTCAGGAGAAGGGATGAGTCGTTACAGAGAGGAGGTTTTTATATGGCAGCAGTGCTGGTGGGAACCTGCCCTTTTCTCCCCCCTTAATGTCCCGGCACCTCTACGAGGTGGTAAAAGGGTGAGGCAGGGTGAGGCAGAGTAAGTCGGGAGTAAGATGTGAGAGAAGATGGGACGAGGCTGCCCTTTTCCTCTCTCGTTCCCACCTCCACGGCCAGCCCTGCTATATTTACAGGTCTATTTCCAGACTGACATGAATTTATGGGCCGGACTCAGGCATGCTCGTAACAGGACCCCCCACCCCCCCACCGCCTTTTTTTTAACCGTGTGCATGCAGTGGGCTCGTTCCCTCCTAAATAGCCCGATATGTCCGCCCACAGATGTTAGAATTATTAACCATCAGGCATGCACACAGAGCAGTTTTGATTTTGACGCCGCCCTTCTGGCTGTGGCAGCACAGTATTTGTGAGTCTCAGAGGTTGAACTTTTGCCCCTTTTAGTGTCCATTTAGCTAATAAATAATCCGAACTGGATTCACTGTGCTTTTTAGCATGGGTGGCCTTCTCTGAGGGAGGCATGGGAATCTATAAACCTGCCAGCGCTGGTGTCCCTTGAGCTAAACGGGGAATTGAACCTCTAACCTGCGGCATGTTGGCGCCCACAGGGGTTCCCATTGGTCGCTTCCTTTCTGGGAGTATAACTGGACTTCAGGAGGCGTTTGAATTTCAGTGTGGAGCAGCTCACTTTTCAGTTACAGTTGATCCTTAGAAGCAAAAACACCAAATAATCATGTGGAAAAGAAGAATCTGATGCCTCTCATCACACTACTCCACTTCTTATGTGACAAAAAACAGCATATTTTGGTTTTTCACAGGCAAAGACATCAGATTTAGCTTTTGGGAGCTGTTAACCATTTATTTTTTTCCACTCATGCCATATTTTTGGTCTCTCTGGGCTCATCGTTCACTGCGGTATACGTTCCTGCACATGTGTAGAAAGAGCTCCGTCAAGCACAGCAGAAAAGACAGACATCAGGCGTACCAGCATTTTTAAAAGAGAGAATATAGTGGAGGGGTCTGGGGGTTAATTTCCTGAGATAATCTGTATATATTTCTGCTGTAAAGTTGGACAATTTAACATGAAGGTCTGGTGGGATTGACTCACTTTTGGAGCCAGTCTCAAGTGGCCACTGTAGGAACTGCAGGTTTTGACACCTCCATCCTCATGTGTTTTTTTTCGTGTAGCTTTCGAATGTAGCTTTTACAAAAAGCAGCACAAAAGAGACTGGAAAAAGCTCTCTCTGCTCCCAGCCGCGGCCTCCAGAATCCCAGAATTTGAATCATAAAGCGTTTTGTTTTTTTTTTCCACCACTGAAGGAACCGAATGCCCGTTGATCAAATTCCCGTCCTCGATCTGCACTTAAATGCCCGTCGCCACAGCTGTCACGCCAGCCCATGTCAGGTCAGCGTGTTACATGGTTCACTCCCATGATGCCTTTCATCTGTTGTCCCAGCTGGGGGGAAAAGGGGGTGTTTCAGGGACGGACAGCGGGTTGCAACAACACAACGAGCTGTTAGCTAATGCAGGTGTTTGACGAACTGTGTTTTTATAGGCTGATTTTTGTGGTGTGTGTGTCTGTGTGGAACCGCCGAGGTCAGCTCAGGTCAGTCAGGCTCGTGTCCTAGGACCGTTGTTTTGATCAAAGTCCAGGCCTGGACTGCAAAGAAACCCAAAGACCTCAGACTGTCTCTGTCGGTCTCTCTCTCTCTCTCTCACACACACACACACACACACACAGCTTCAAGTTTGCTTTATTGTCGCGACCATAATTAAATACAGTTTTGCCAACTACAGAGACTTTTTTAAAGACTTTTCACAATAAAAGCCTCAGAATTAGCATTAATGTGAGTAGGTGGTGCAGCTGGAGATTTAACATGCACATTGATGGATAAGTCACAAAGTTTAATATCAGAGTAATCAAGTAATTGATTATTTGACCAATCATTAATCATTAATACAGTCAAAAACCATATCTGAGCTTGAAATAGAAATGTCAATCTCAATTCAAAATGCAGCAAATTGTTGCTCAGGAGACATAATTGATTTAGCTGTTAAAAAAATCAATGAGCTTAAAGTTTGGTGATTGATAGAGAAAGACAGAAATATCTTGTTTTGTCGTATTTACAGACGTGTTGTGTTGTTTCCATAGACGTGTGGTGGACAATGAGCTCCCACTGACTGAACATGTGTCAGTAGATCTGATGTCCAGTGGCTCTTTCTCTCCGTCTTTGGCCTGAATTTATTTGCAGCAGGTTGTTTTTCAGTCTGTGTGCCGTCCGCCCCTCCATCCCCGTGGCTGACAAACAGAGGGAGCAGCATTCCAGCAGTGCCCCCTGTCAAAGCATCTGTATTGTGGCGTGCTGCTCACATTGTTGTGTCAGACAAAGCCTCGCTCTCAGTGGAATAACCCAGCTGGACGGCCACCATCGTCAGGGTCATTCGGGGCCGCCGGCCCGCAACCACAACAGCCGACCTGACAGCCTGGGTTTCGGCCACGATAGCAGGGAAGAAACTTTTTTGAATGTGTCGGCTGGCAGTGAGCAGACTCCACAGATCGGCGTCCACACACATGTCTTACATCTGTGCTGCTTCTCTACAAAAGCCCGTTGTTGTTGTTTTGTGATTCTGCGGTTTGTTTCTATAATCACACACTCGTCAATATCACCGAGTGACCTCCAAGAAAGGGCTCCCCGAGTGCGGAGAAATTCATTGGCCTGGCGCGGTCAGTGGTTTCTGGTAAATTCCATCTGCTGACCTAAACACTGCTGTCAGGAAGGAAGCATCACATCTCCAGAATGTCAACACAGGCACATTATATAAACGGGGTTTTTAAATATTTTTTTATGGAGCCTAGGACTCTTTGCCTCTTTGTCTCCTACGCGGAGACTTGTTGACCTTCTTAAAATCCACAGAATTTGGAGGGCTGAAGCGAAAGCCAGACGGATTCCAGGCAAAATTAGTCAGCCTCAAAATGTCCAAAAACAACTAATATGTCAGTTTAAAACCACCGACCACATTCCAGCTGTGTGTGTGTGTGTGTGTGTGTGTGAGAGGCATCAGGCAAACAGTTTTTCCTATTATTTTAACTGTCATTATTTTCATTAGCGAGCACAGATGGTGCTCCACATTCAGGGATGGACCTGGATTTTCAAAATAAAAGACCTACACATGTTGTTTGTCTTCATGTTGTTGTTGTTGTTGTTTACTCCTCTGCAGCTGATGGCCTCCTTGTGTTCTCTCTCCTTTTCTCCCTCAGACTGAGTCGCAGAGGTGTTTACTCCACGTGCTGCCTCCTCCTCCTCTTCCTCACCTCCTCTTTCTCTGCGGTCGGGGCACTTGACTCTCTGCCTGTGACCTTCGCCTTCCCCGCCCCCCGCCGCCGCCGCCGCCGCTGGTGACCTCCGACCTTCACTGAGACTGAGAACCTGCTTCCTTCTGGATGCAGACGCAAACATCACAAACATATGACAGTAAACGCTTGCAGTTTTTCAAGTGTATTTCATCTTTTATTTTTCTTGTGTTTTTTTTTAATGCATATCTTTTTTTTATCATTTCCCCTCAACTACGATGCTGCTGCGACTGAGGTGAACATGACTGCAGATTTTTTTTTCTGCGTCTCCACACGGTGTTAAAACAAACAAAAAAAGGGAAGTTGGAATTTGAGGCATTAAATGGACTTTTTAGTCACCCGACCACGCCACCCACGGCAGGGTGGCCGCCTGAGGACTGGGACTGTGCTGCCAGCTGTTCTCGGAGCAACAGTTGCTGCGTTCTGGTACTTTTATGTTGCAAAAATATCAATTTTCCTCATCGGTAACTTACTTTTTTTAAAACCCAGTGATTGATGAAGTTTTTTTTTTCTCTCCGTCTTTAAATGGTACAAGCCCGTGGCTGGATCCATATTAGCATCCGAGTGGCATTGCACAAGTAATCGTGCTGATTCCCAGGTACTACAGGAGAGAACACCCACTCTCTAAACTCCTTGATCTATAGGGGGCGCTCTCAAGATGGTCCAGAATGAAACGGGTCCTATAGCTCGAAACATGAATACTATGAAGGGCATCAGAGCAGAGTTCTGACTCGTTTTGAAAGAGAAAATTCTCGTGACGCATGAGCCAGCTGCCATGCTTAGTCTCGATCTTATTAGCATAATGCTAACTAAAAGGCTAAAATCTTTTCTTCCATCGCTAACATTCAATTTGAGTTGTAGTGTCTTTTTCATGGAACACTTCCTCGTGAGCGCCCTCTAGGTGAATTGCAGCCATTTCATTTTATGGTACGGACTCCTTTTGGATTTCACACGGTGCTCAAACAAAAATTGTTATCAGTGTAACTAATGCAACGGGGGGGAAACATTTTCATTTTAGATTTTAGCGCATGTTATTTATTTGTACACAGGTACACGTGTTCCAGTACATTTCATTGTTGGCTTTACTGATGGTACTCATGAGGGCGGGACAATAACCTGTACCGCTGCCAATCAAAGCTGTGTGTGTCCATGCTAAATGAAGCTACAGGTTGTTGCTACTTAGCTTAGCCTAACACACAGGCTGGGAAACAGCTGTGCAGAGGTAACATAATCCACCGAGCAACAGCAGCGCTAAAGGTCACTGATTAACACATTCAACCGAACTGTAAAAGCAACAGTTTGTGTTTTTATGAGGTGTTACAAGCAGAGCGACTTCCTGAAGAAGTAACACACACACACACACACACAACAGCAAATGTGTCATTTTTTTTGGATGGAACAAACAAGGTGTTGTAGCTACGCTAAGCTAATTGCAGCTTGCGTGACAGTTTCGATTGGTGGTTGAAAGTTGTTTTCCCGCCCTGCTACGTTGTTTTTTTACCTCATGGTCCATAGCACAGTTCAGGTTAGCAAGGGAGAGTGGTGCCAACACACACACACACACACACAATGCTGAAACTATGATGCAAACAGCGGGCTAATGCACACAGACATTAAATGCAAAGTGAACTGTATACTTTACTTTGTAGGCAGTGGCATGTACGCACGTACACACACGTACACACACACGTCATGGCATGCCGCAGTCATGTGGCGTCTGCTCTCATAACACACACACACACACATAGAGGAGTCATGCAGCCCTATTTAGGCGAGGGTAACTCCTGCGTGGCCCCCATGTCGGCTCTTTGTCCGCCGCTCTTGATGACGTGCGGGATTTTTCACACATATGCATGCTGGGGTGTTCGTCAGCGGCTCCGGGTGACGTAAAGAGGTTTCCAGTAACCTGAGCTCCGGCCCCAGGTGCAGCACACTGGACATACTTACCCCGTGACTGCCCCACACACACACACACACTTACATCAATCACCGCTCTTAGCTGCAGCTCGCAGCCACACACAGCTTCCACACACTGATGCGGCCATATTTAGCTGCTCTCCTGTGACTGACGCAGCACAAAGACTGAGAGCTGGCATAGCCCACAGACTTTCACTCATCTTCATCCTGATTCCTCCTCATCGGCCCACTCTTGCTTTCATTCTGCCGCTGTCACTCTCGCTGTGTGTGGGACACATTGTCTCGTTTCGCCCCCCCCCCCCCACAGCAGAGATCCTAAATAATCCTCAGCTTAACGTGGAGAGCAGCGTGGACGGGTTTGTTTGTTAGGCATGCGACCGTGATTGACGGCTCTTTTTGAACGTGTTGATTTGAAATATGTTTATCTTGTGTGTTGCAAGATGGAGATAATAATCTCTCTTTACTTCAACCAGAACATCTTCTGCGTCCAAACGCGTCCTTGAACCTCCTTTTTTTTTATTTCGAGTGTCTGTGATGTTGCTTATGATAAAGTTTTCACCAAACACAGGCCCAAAAGTCTTGATTTGACCCCGGATAACTCAGCTTTCTGATTATTTTGTCTCTTAAATGTAACCAAGCAGCTACTAAACTAAAATAATATAATATAAAAACAGCCGTCGTCCGCCATCTTGTCCAGGTGATGCAGACGTCAGCTGGCCGGACATCTTTCCTGTTTCCTGTGCCGCCGTTCTTTATCATCCTCGGACGTCGTTTGTAAAATTTTTGGCCACGAAATTAACCATTAAACCACCAAAAGCTGTGGTGGGACATGTGACCCAAGTAATGGTTGCACATGGAGGTCAGTCTTTGACTGTTCCTGGTCCTGCCCTTCTTGTGAACCTCCTCCGTCTCCGCCACCTGTTTTGTGCATTGAGCATGTCACACTTTATTATCAAGCCGGTGTGTTTAGCTCTGAGGACCAGTTGCTGGACTTTGACCCGGTGGTGAAGTCTTGCAGCCTGGATTGTGGTGTGATCTTCTGGCTGATCCAGCTGCCTTTGTGTCCTAACCAAACAACCCGTCCATGAGCTGCTCCGCTCCAGGTTTTCTGCTCGGCCTCCATCGTTCCTGCTCCACTTTGTTGAAGTTCAGGTTAAACTGAGACAGAAGAGAGCTTTGAGATACGTTTATATTAAACTAGGTACAACCCCACCCACCCACCCCCACCCTCCAACGTATAAACAATCTGAATATCCACAAGATGCTGTTCTAAGACTTTAACCCTGTGACGTGACTTACATGTACATGATGAACCATTTGGCCCCGCCCCCTCTCTCCTTCTCCTCCTTGTTTTTCCTCCTTTCTTGACGAACAAAGAATATTGAACATCCCCCGACAGCACATCTTGTTTGTGTTTTGTTTTATTTTTGTGTACTGCTTTTGGATTTTTTTTTTTTTAATGCTAATGGAGCTTGATCCTGAGGGGGATTTTTTTTTCTTTTATTTAGAGTAATGACCCTCATCTTAATTTATTTTACTCAGAAAAAAAAAACAAAAAAGAAAGAAAAAGTTCCTGTCAGATTGCCTTCACCTCCCCCTGTGTTTAATTCTGAATGACTTCTTTACACTTTGCTTTTGTTTTTGGCAACAATTCAACCTCAGAAACTGTCCTTGTTTGGAGAAATGGAGAAAGAAATGAGACCTAGGTAATATAAATATATATATATAAATATATAAATATAAATATATATATAATCCTTGCAGAGAAGACTTAGGGTACTGCATCATTATGCAAACTTTCCTTCGTTTTTTTTTTTTTCCTCTTAATCTTTTTGATTTATTTTGTATTCTAGTTTACAGAAGGGGGAAAAAAAAATCATCTTATTCTTGGTTGTTTTGTTCTCGGAAAACAAAACGAAGCAACACAAGGGTAGTTTTTTTAAGAGTACATAGGCATTTTTGCAGTTATTTGTATAAAGAAATGGGTTACAACCTGCCTAATGTTTATTTTTTGTAACTATATTACAGTTTATTTGCTGCTGTGTAGTACAGTTGGAGATGCTGTCAGGATGAAGATGGTTGACCTGCCATCAGGCGCGGGTCGGATTCTTTTTTTTTTTTTTTTTTTTAGATTTTTTTTTCTCGCCTCTCTTTACAAAAACGTTTGTAAAATCGTGGGGGGGGGGGGGGGGTGAGGAGAAAAAAAAACTTCAACCCTGCTACCTGTGTTCTTATTTTCCGAGTTGAATGCTGTTGTTTATTAGCTTTACAGGAAAGACAAAAAAATACTGTGGAGGTGTGTATCCTTCGTATGTGCATTATTTTTCAGCGACGTACGTCAAGAGGAAACTGTGTTGGAAATGGAAATGCTCCTTGTGTAAATAAGGAAAACTTGTCGCTTTTTTCATGTTATGATCGGCGCCTCGGCAGGTGCCCCGCCCCCTTTAAGTTCCTGTTTTTTTTTCTGTCTGTTTTTTTCCCCTCTTGTAGGGAAACGGGGGGATCAGGAGGGGCACTCAGAGGCGATTTGAGCATCGGCATAGTGTTTATATTTATCAAAAGTTTTTTGCTTTCAATAGAGCTATTGCAATAAAAATGTGTTCATGTAGCCGCCGTGTTCTCAGCCGTCTTTTTCTGTGTGTGTGTGTGTTTAATGTTTTACAACAGATCACTTCCTCTTATAAAAACCTTCTCCAAACCAAACAAAAATGTCTCCGTTGACAACGATAAGTCTGTGTGTCGTAAATGACCTCCTGACCTCTGCAGCAGCACAGAGAAACGTATTTACAAAGCCATGTACAGGAAATGTCAAAATAAAAGCCTCAGGGCGCTCACGAGTCACTTCCTGGTACCAGTTTTGACTTCTAGGTTAGAATGTGTAGTTAAATCTTGCACGGCTTTATGTTAAAGTTAAATAATGTGAACTTCTACTCACCAAAACGCATTCTGTTTGTAATTATATGTATATATACATTTATATATTTATATATATATATATATATATATATATATATATTTGTACGTTCTCAACTTTTAGCATCTTAAAATCCTCAAAACAAAGTTTCCGTCTTTAGTTTTGTCCTTCAAATAATCCACTTTAAAATATGAATAATCTGAATCTAAATAAGCCTGACTAGCAGGAAGCTAGCGTGTATAGCGTCAAGTTGTTTAAAAAAATACAGACTCCAAGCTGTTATTAGCAATTCTGCAAAAACATAAACCCTGGCCCATTTAGATGAATGGTTAGGATTGGTACAATAGGTTTTGTACTGAATCCCTGAATCCCTGCAATAGATTGGAACCTGTCTGAGGTGGTTGCGTCCACCTCACCCATTGACAGCCGGTCCAGCCTATGGATGGACAACATTTACATGTGTGAGGAAAAGAACTGTCCCCTGGTTGAACCTGGTTCCCGACCCCTGCACTGTGTGCTCTGTGGCTGCTTTATCTGCCGCGACTGAGTGTTCAGGTTTACTGAACGCACCTCAGTATGTTTGTCTCAAACAGCCAACAAAAGAGCGTGTTAGCATTCTGTGACTTCCAGCTAATTTCATTTCAAAAAGGGACGACGTCCGTGTTCATTTTTTAAGGCCAGGTTTATGTCTGGATCCTTGATAGGATTGTTTTGGTGCCCTGCTATAGAACTGTGATTGCATTATGAACAAATGAATGGAGGACGTATGCTGGGATGGAACCACGTGACTTGTTGTTTTGGTGTTTTTTACCTTGTGACCCTTTGACCCGTGAAGTCTATTAAAAAAAGATAGGTGTCAACAAGTTTCCTCCTTCCTGCAGCTCTGTCTGTTTTGCTGCTGAGGTGATGACAATCATTGTTTATCCACCTCAGGTGACTGGTCCAACATCCCAAAGTCCAACTGTCAAAACAAACCGAAGTCCACGGCGGTCATGAGAGCTGGTCAGCTGAGGATTCAGTGCAGACAGCAGGCTGCTGGGAGCTCTGTGCTGTCTGCTTCCCTTAAATAAACAGGTTGAGTCACATTTAATGCATCTTTAATTTAAAGCAAAAAAGCTGATTGGTCTAAAATAGAAGACAGTTTTGGTCTCAGTCCTGGTGTGTGTTGCTTGTTGTGTACACATGCTTGTGTGTTGTTGAACTTCTACACAGGTTGAATGATAATTGGTTGAACAGTTCATCCTTTGAAGGATGTGGTCTACAGACAGAGACCTTTGAAGGTCAACAGTGAGGACTGTGGAAGACTTCCTGGTTATCACGACATACGGCCGTACCTTCAGTAATGAGCAATGAATCCTGGGATATGGTCAGGAAGGATCTGGCTCATGGATCCTTTATTACCATGGGAAAGATGCACTGTTGGCATGGGAAATGGGACCCGACCAGTCTACAGATGCCTCTTTTAAAGGGACCCCCTGAATATGGACTGCTGCTGTTGCCTGGCAACAGGACTTCATCATCATCATAGACTCTAAGAAAATATGAGGAAGCCTTGTGGGTTTCTTTTGTGAGACCATGTGGAAGGTTCTGTCACCATGTTGGGTCCACCTGAACTCCCAGTTCATCCAAATACAGGCAAAGAGGTGAGCAGTGGTAGCAGCTGGAGCCCTCGCCCCCAATATGGCCACGAGAGGATGAGTTGTATCACCTAATTATACGAAGGGGACACGGGTAATTAGGTGAAAAGGTTTCGGAGTTGATGGAGCCGGTTGTGACCTTTAAGTGACTGGCTGTGGCCTCTAATCCCGCGATGTAAAGCCCGATCCCTGCTGACTGACAGACCTCCACAACAAGGCAGAGGGTTGAGACGGACAGGCCAGCGCACCAAGCAGGGGGTATTTCAACACCAGCATGTGACCTGCTGGAGTTTCATTACTGATGGACGAACCGGTGGGCCCACGGGGGATAGAGACCGGGACTAGAGTTTCAAAACAACATCCAGTGTGTGTGTGTGTGCATGATGTGGGCCAGTAAACTGAGCAGGTCTGATGCACACAGCTTTTCAGCTATTAGTGCACTTATTAGCATCTTCGTCAGTGTCCCTGGAATCCCCCCGCTAACCCCTCACACACACACACACACACAGATGGTTTCTTTAATGAGAGGAGGATGCGTCAGAGTTTCACCTGACCACATCTCGTTTCCATGTCACCCAGCGGGAGGCCTGACCCCTCTGACACTCAACGCCAGCATCCATCTCCAGCACAGGGGACGTGACTTTGCCTATTTAGGTCAGCGGCAAAGGGTACTTCCAGGTATGTGGCCGTGGCCACAAAGGATCTAATCACCATGAGGAGTCAGACCAAATGTGAGTGATGCTATCGTCACTAAAAGGGGAACTATTTAAAACGTTTGCATGGTGCAGTGCCCGATGGAGAAGGAGCCCATGCACCAGCTGCTGAGGAGAGCGGTGCAGAGCAGCCCGGTGCTGGGCTGGAGCCGCTGGTGGAGTCGCTGTCTGCAGCGGCCTGTTTGTTTTGGATGATTTTACAAAAGAAATGCCTCTTATGCCAGTCTGATATATTTGGACATTTTAACAGGGAGGTCTGTGGGGACAGACTCATGATTGATTTCTATTAGCCAACAGTGATGTGTGACAATGTACAACAATACAGTGAAGGTTGATAGTACAGTTGCGTTGACTGGATGTCGTGACACAGTGAACAAACTTATAGCTGAGGATGCTCCTGTCCTGACACACAGGATCCTGGATCCTGCTTGAGGACACTGTGACAGAGCAGCTTGGCCTCTGAGCCTCTGAGGACAGCTAACCTGTTTGTTTGTTTTCTTTTTTATAATGGGATGTCCTCTCACCGTCTACCGGCCGTGCTTTGTGTTCGACTGTGTCCCAGACTCACCTTTGTGCAGGGAAAACCCGCTCAGACAAAAGATCAGCGTCTTTCCAAGAGCCAGCAGCAGCAGCACTAAACAGCTTAGGAAGCTGAGACAACAGGCCCGGACAGACTCAGACCACCTCACCTCCGATCCTCTCTCGTCTCAGTATTTCAGCCCGAGCGTATCAGGAAGTGGATTAGTCAAGAAATCCTGTCACCTTAAACGGCTTTTGAAACCAAAACAATAGCAGCAGTAACACTACAATGAGCCAAAGGTAAATGTGTCTGAAAACTCACACCTGTCCAGGTTTACAGGAGTCATCTGAGGCCTTTTAGATTACACACTGTATTCAAAATGTGATTTAAAACAAACTTTTTAGGACCTAACGTGTTTGCTTGAGCAGATTTTTTTTATTACTTAATTAATAATTAATCATTTTAGAAATATATTTTGGTTGTTTGGTTGTTGGAGCCTGTGTAGTTGTTGGTTTTGTATAAATATATTTAATATATTTATATTGTTCAAGTAGGTAACTGCAGTTCACTGGAGGCCAGTAGCAGTATATTATATAAGAACCAATATACTGACAGGAAAACCTGGAGCAGTGTGTGTAACAGTGCTGCCACCTGCTGGTCACCTCAGAACACTGAGTGAGGTGGGATCAATTATTCATGGAACAATAAAACAAACACCAAGAAACATGAATGTAAATTTGATCATGGGGGTGTAGCACAGCTAATCAATGCTAACAGCTGATTGATTAGATTACATCAGATCATGTAAGAGGCCTGACCAGTATGGACCCAAAAACTGTCCCGTCCACATTATGTCCATTGACACAGGGGTTGATACAAATGCTAGCATTACAGCTAACAGGAGTTAGCTAATAGCTGCTGTAACCAACCCAGTGAGGCCTCAGCCCTCCGTCAGAGAGAATGTTCATGTCCGTACAGGCACTCAGTGTGTTTACATTAAAGGAACCATCATGCTGTTGTTTATTTATTCATTTTGAACCTGCTTCTGGAATATTCTTCAAGGAGACTTTAAACCTGCACCTTACAGCTGAACGTGCTGCCAAAGCAGGAAACTGAAGGCTGGGATGTGACTCCTCCTGCTTGTTGTTCAAAGAACCACTGACAGCCCCTCCTCTCTCTCCAACACAGAGTGCAGCTCTGACAGCACATTTCCTGGTTCCTCCTCTTTAACAGATCTGCCAGCTGAGGGATCGGTCTAATCTCTGTGCTGCACAGTGACAGAGTTCAACAACCAAACTGCTGCAGATCAGCCAGCAAATGTGAAAGTAAACATGACGTGCTGACTGACGCTCCTATTTCCTGATGAGGAAGTGAAACTCTTCAGACTTGTCGAGAGCTGAAATGGCGCAGCAAAGAAACCAGCAGGACTCACTGAGGTTCTCTTGTTCCATCTGTCTGGATCTCCCGAAGGATCCGGTGGCTGTCCCCTGTGGACACAGCTACTGCATGAAGTGTATTCAAAGCTTCTGGGATGAAGAGGACAGGAAGGGAATCCACAGCTGTCCTCAGTGCAGGAAGACTTTCACACCGAGGCCTGTCCTGGAGAAAAACCTCCTGTTAGCAGAGTTTGTGGAGGAGCTGAAGAAGACTGGACTCCAGGCTGCTCCTGCTGATCACTGCTATGCTGGACCTGAAGATGTGGCCTGTGATGTCTGCACTGACAGGAAGCTGAAAGCCAGCAAGTCCTGTCTGGTCTGTTTGGTGTCATACTGTGAGAAACACCTCCAACCTCACTATGATGGAGCTCCATTAAAGAGACACAAGCTGGTGGAGCCCTCCAAGAAGCTCCAGGAGAACATCTGCTCTCGTCATGATGAGGTGATGAAGATCTTCTGCCGCACTGATCAGCAGTCTGTCTGTTATCTCTGCACAATGGATGAACATAAAGGCCATGACACAGTCCCAGCTGCAGCAGAGAGAGCTGAGAAGCAGAAGGAGCTCCAGGTGAGCAGGACAAACCTCCAGCAGGGAATCCAGGAGGCACAGAAAGATGTGAAGCTGCTCCAACAGGAGGTGGAGGCCATCAGAGGCTCTGCTGATAAAACAGTGGAGGACAGTCAGAAGATCTTCACTGAGCTGATCCGTCTGATCCAGAAAAGAAGCTCTGATGTGAAGCAGCAGGTCAGATCCCAGCAGGAAGCTGAAGTGAGTCGAGTCAAAGAGCGTCAGGAGGAGCTGGAGCAGAAGATCACTGAGATGAAGAGGAAAGACGCCGAGCTGGAGCAGCTCTCACACACAGAGGAACACATCCACTTTCTACACAAGTACCGCTCACTGTCAGCACTCAGTGAGTCCACACACTCATCCAGCATCAACATCCGTCCTCTGAGGTACTTTGAGGACATGACAGCAGCTGTGTCAGAGCTCAGAGACAAACTACAGGACACTCTGAGGGAGACGTGGACAAACGTCTCACTGACTGAAGTGGATGTTCTACTGTCAGAACCAGAGCCACAGACCAGAGCTGACTTCTTGAAGTATTCATGTGAACTCACCCTGGATCCAAACACAGCAAACACACAGCTGTTATTATCTGAGGGAAACAGAAAAGTAACATTAATGAGAGAAAAACAGTCTTATTCAAGTCATCCAGACAGATTCACTAAGTGGCAGGTCCTGAGTAAAGAGAGTCTGACTGGACGTTGTTACTGGGAGGTGGAGTGGAGAGGAGGAGGAGTTCATGTATCAGTCGCATACAAGAATATGAACAGAGCAGAGAACTTTGGAGACAATGATAAATCTTGGTTATTAGACTGTAACACAAACAGTTATAGATTTATCCACAACAAGATCCACACTGAGGTCTCAGGTCCTCCTTCCTCCAGAGTAGGAGTGTACCTGGATCACAGAGCAGGTATTCTGTCCTTCTACAGCATCTCTGAAACCATGACTCTCCTCCACAGAGTCCAGACCACTTTCACTCAGCCTCTCTATGCTGGACTTTGGCTTCATTATGATTATGGAGACACTGCTGAGCTGATTAAAGTCCAATAGAGTAATGACAGGGGCAGAGGACAGGTTTATGATCAGAACATGTCTGCAGCTCTCTAAAGAAGCTGTGAGGGGTTAACAGCTTGTTAAAGTTCATCACATTTATTACAGGAAGAATTCTCTACATGCAGACTCAGCAGACAGTCGGCCATCTTTGAAAGTGGAGTAAACAACGTCACACACAGACAGAACTCAGTGTGACAGAGAAAGGTGAAAATAATCAGAAGTCTGCACAGACACTGTAGTGATCAAAGCTGTAGATACATTTACACATCTTCTATAAATATATATCTGATCAGGCTGATTAATAGTTGTAGTTTATAGCTGCTGTGCTGGTGTTTCCTGATGATGATGGTTTAATCTTTTTTCACATTTTACAGTACATATAATAGTTTGTCATTATATAATAGTTTGATCTTTTATGTTGGATGCTTTGTGTGTGACACATGATATGAAATAAATATAATTCATCAAAGTAATCTTGTTTATTTTTTTGATATTTTTAATCTTATTTTTTCAGTAAAGAGTAAAAACTCTGTGTGTGAGGAATGTTCCAGACGTAGGAGCTCCATCAAAATTGTTTCATTGATAATAATGAATCGTTCCATTTTAGCACGCACGCAGCTCTGGGGGTTGGGATTCCTGCGTCTGACGTCATCGCGTCCACATTCCGCCTTTTTTGCAACTTCAACCAAGCCGCGAGTTTTCGTTGAAAAGCTGTCAAAGTGATTCTAAAAAACACGGTAAGTGTTAAACACGGAGAACAGGTTATGTGTTGATATGATGTGTGACGTTTCACTGTGAAATAACAACTGAAATGTCCGCACATTGTTTAGAAAAAAGGGCACGAGCCTGCTAGCTAGCTAACTAGCTTCCTAGCTAGGCTACGTGAGGATTGTTTTACACTTGAACACTCCGAATTCCCCTCGTTAAGGATGATGTTTAATTTCCGTTTGTTATCAGGCTTTTACAGTCGGAACTGAAACGCCACAGAAAGAGAGTATAGCCGGTGATAGTGTCCCCAGTGCTGCAGGGTTGGCAGCCCCACACCTGTCATTAGGGCTGAGGAGGATGCTAGAAATAAGCAAGTTGTGCGCGTCGTCAGTAATAAATCAGCACAACAAAGACATAAGTCTGCCTTTTCTTTCTCCCTTTGCTTCTCTTTATGTGAGCAGATGTGTGGATCACTGAGAGAAGATGCTGTTCTTAAGCAAATCAGCAGATTCAACATCTGACAAACTGTTCTTGTTAATATAGGCCTGCCAGTGTAGGTCATCAAACACAAATAAACATAAATATGTAAATAATAAGGCTCTTAAATCAGTCCTGTACTTCAACATAAATCAACAGTTAACTGAACTTCTGACCCTTACAATAGGTTTGTGTCATTCATCACTCACAAACAATGTCCTCTCCTTTTTTCCCAGTATTCTTTAGCATCTGATGAAGACTGCAGTGTAAGGATGTATGGATGACAGCCATTTCTCCGGGGGTGCAGTTCTGCTCAGCATGGATGGAAGTAAGCAGTGTGTTTTATTTCATAAATGAGCCACGTCAAACCTAACATGTTATTTTTGGGTCATCCTGAGGGAAGTGGGCCAAAAAGATTGACAGCTACAAAGATGATAAAATGTTATTTGTTACTGAATAATTTAAAAGTTAAGTTTTACTACTTTGACATATACAATACTTCCTTCAGTATGACCCAATGGAAGCACCAGCACAGCAGCTATAAACTACAACTATTAATCAGACTGATCAGATATATATTTTTATAGAAGATAATGTATCCACAGCTTTGATCACTGCAGTGTCCGTGCAGACTTCTGTAAGAAGTAGACTTCTGCAGACTGTAGAAGGACAGAATACCTGCTCTGTGATCCAGGTACTCTCCTACTCTGGAGGAATGAGGACCTGTTTGTATCACATGATCATTACTAAGATTTATCATTGGATCCAAACCTCTCTGCTCTGTTCATATTCTTGTATGTGACTGATACAAAAACTCCTCCTCCTCTCCACTCCTCCTCCCAGTACCAACGTCCAGTCAGACTCTCTTTACTCAGGACCTGTGCATAATAGGTGAATCTGTCTGGAGGACTTGGATCAGAGTCTGATCCATAGCCTGTGCTTTTCTGTTCCCCTCAGATGGTAACAGCTGTGTTTGGATCCAGGGTGAGTTCACATGAACACTGTTGTCAACAAACATATTTGATCATAATTACAAACAGACAAAACAGGTCAGTGTTAAAAACCGTACGACCTCCCCGCTCCCACACCTGTCTGATCTGCTCACCTGAATCATCTGTGTTCATTTAAGCCTTACCCACCAACTCTAAGCTGCCATCTAGCGACAAACAAAAGCAATTACAGCTTAACTTCATGGCTCCTACACACCGGCCCCTAATTCTGAAAGTTATGAACAATTACATTAATGCAAGGAGACATCAACAAACATGTTTCTCATTTCTTTTGTTTGTCCTCTATTTGAGTCAGAGGTTACTAGCACATGACTCAGTGTGGGGTCACGACCTTCACCCCAGACTTCACACAGCCTCTTGCAGAAGAAAGAGCTTGTTTATGGGCCTATCCAGCTCCCCAGTCTTCGTGGTACAAGTCCCTTCTTGTCAGGATAAGTCTTTATCACTCTTCCATGATCCATGATCCACGTGGAGCTGTTTGATCCATGACGACAACAATGTCCCCTGTGGTGAAGTTTCTCAGAGGCCTTGACCACTTCTGACGTTCCTGTAACGCTGGCAAATACTCCCTTGTCCACCTTCTCCAGATTTAACAGCCACTTCATCCACTGCTGTGCAAAGGCATTAGAGATAGGCTCATCCCAAGACACCTTTTTTCTACACATGTCTTGCAGCAAAAGCTTTGGCAACAAGGTGAATGGAGACAAAAATCCTAATGGATCAAAAATTGAACTAACAACTGAAAGAATCCCACGCCTGGTGTGTGGGCACTTTTTCACTGCAGGCTTAAACATGAAAATATCATTTTCAGCACACCAATTCAAGCCAAGTGCTGTTTCCACAGGCAGACTGTTCTGCTCAGGGGCAACTGCCTAGTTGGTTTGGACAGCTTTTCCTCAGGAACAGATTTCAACACAGCACGGTTGTTGCTTGTCCATTTAACCAACTGAAATCCTCCTCTTGAGCACACATCAGCAAGATCCACCACATCAGCATCGCTTGCTTAGCCGTGGGCCGAGACTTTAGACAATTGTCTACATAAAAATTGTGGCAGATGGTGTCAATCACTTCCCTTTTAAAACTGCCCTTGTTGTCCAGTGCAGTCCTCCTTAAAGTGTGATTGGCACAGCTAGGAGAGGAAACAGCTCCAAAAACATGCACTCTCATCCTGTGTTCCACTGGGCTTTGTGACGTGCCTCCCTTAGGCCACCATAGAAAGCAAAGAAAATGTACATGTCTTTCTGACACCTTCACCTGATGAAACATAGCCTGCACATCCATCATCAAGGCAGCACTCTCTTGTCTTAACCTTGTTAACACACCAAAGAGAGAGTTTGTAAGATCAGGTCCCTGCAACAAGTTCAAAGATGTTGCCTTAAATCCGGCCCCACAATCAAAAACTACTCTTAAGGATTTCTTCCTTGGATGATACACTCCATGGTGAGGAAGATACCATACACCGCATCTTTACACTGCTGCTCTGGAGGCACCACTTCAGCGCATTCATTATCAATCATCTCTGTGAGAAAGGCTGTGTATTGCTCCTAATAGGTCTTATTCTTTTCAAACTTTCTCTTAAGACTCTGCATGCGTTGCTCAGCTATGCATCTGTTGTTCGGCATGGCGATGTCATCCACCTTAAAGGGTAAATCTGTGCAATAATGACCACCTTGCAGACAAACAGAATTATCTCACATTCTCTCTTGAAATCTCCTGCTTCTTTTCCATGACCCTTTCATTAAAGTCCTTATTGTACTGAGACACCAACAGCTCTTCCAGTTTGATGACAGATATTCTATTAGCATATACGTTTGAACAGCTTCCCTGATAAGAGCTATTACCCCTTAAAGAACTGTTTATGGCCCACCCCAAGAGAGACCTAAATTGTTTCAAATATTCCCATCTTTCAATATCTTGCTGAGTGGGGATGTTACGCTTTGATACTGGAATCGTTTCCTGTGTAAACACCTCTGGAAGCTCCATGAATTGATTGTTGTCCAAGGCAGCCACCTCCAATCCATACAGAATTTGGCTTTCAACATTCTTTTCCTGTCCCATAGTGCACAGCAGAATGTTGGTCTTTGCACCCTGAAGTTTTAATCTTTCCATAAGATGACTGGAACAAAAGGTTGCTGTACTTCCTGGAGGGAACTGTGCTTCTGATGATTTGTTAGCTTTATCCTTATTGTGGACATGCAGAATAGTTGGATGTTTCAGACTGCACTCATCACATGTCAAACGATTTCTGCATTCCCTACTCATGTGGCCGACCTTTATGCATCCAAAACAGACACCGTTCTTCCTTAGAAGTAAATTTTCTCTCTTTGAGAAATTTTATACAGCTTTGGACACTGAGATAACTGATGTGACTCTTCACAATGAATACAGCAAACTGTTAACACTTCTTTAGCTCCTCTATGTCAGACATGAAAATCCCTCACCTTTTGGCGAAAATCGCAGAAACCAAAATAGGTGAATACGTGAATCATGTAGATCCGATGAGAAAAAAAATGGGGGGGATGTTGAAGCGAAGGTGAAGGCAAGGCCATAGCGTCCGGACCTCGGTATGTTTTCAGGCAGATGTGCTTAAAAAGTCACGTTCGGTAATTACTCAGCCTGATTTGGAGCTGCAAAGATCTTCTATAATGTCCCACTCATCGCAAGTTTGCTTGTTAGAATGATCGCAGGAGTGACACCTTTTACTGTTAAAGATTTTTGTTCAATACAGAGTCAGACCTCTGTCTCTCCTTTAGCTAACTGTAGAGCAGACCTCTGGTCTGTGTGAATTTAATTCTGTAAGCGTGTGGATGACTGTCTGCAATAATACATCCCGTCTCCCAGTGTTTAACGTGCACATCGAGCCACTGTAACGCTGTGATCAATACTGGGATTAATTTCTTAATACACAGCATCGCCACCTTTTGGACAGACACTCTCGTCTGTGCGCTGTGTGTGTCCTTCTAGGAGTTGTTTGCCAGCTGCTCATCTAAACTGTCCATCCTCGTTGTACTTCCTCCTGTGCACCTGAAGAAGCTCTTGTGCTTCACCACAATCGTCACGCCCACTAAATTCCGACCAATCACACTATTGTTCTCGCACAGCACTGAGAGAAAAGTGCCAGGGCCATGTGTCGAGAACAGGCTGCGAGAGCTGCCGAACAGGCGCTCTCGCGCTCCTTGGTTCTACCTTCTGTCTTAGTGGGTATTGTTTGTGCCTGGTGTTGTAGGGTCCTGATGACCCCCAGCTTATGCTCCAGTGGGTGGTGTGAGTCAAAAAGTAGATATTGGTCTGTGTGGGTTGGTTTCCTGTAGACCTCAATGCTTAGGCCCCTGTCTGCTTCAGTGTGAACAAGGCAGTCAAGAAATGCCAGACTGTTGTCTTTGACATCCTCCTGAGTGAATTGGATGTTTTTGTCCACTGCATTTATGTGTTTGGTGAAGTGCTCCACTTCATTAGCTCCGATCTTCCCCCATGTGTCATCCACATATCTGCACCAGTGGGATGGAGCTCAGGAATTCAGATTCCCAACCAGAATAGTAGCAGAACTGAAGAAGCCACTTAGGGGAGTGGCGAAACAGTCCTTGATTCCAGTTGCCTCGATTTAAACTCTTGGAAATACAGCAGGGTTAGTACCATCAAATGTAACATAAAAATGAGTGAGAGAGGGTGTGTGAACGAAAAGCATGTAGAACTCTGTATGACTCCTTTCTGGCTCTCCTGTAAATAATGATTTTGCGGATCCTTCATTCTGGATAAAGCTGCCAGTGAAGAAGCATTTTGTGTTTCAGTATCATTATTGACAGCTCTCTTGTTTTGAATCCAGTTTGACAGTCCTGCTGTTTGAATCCCTGTAGTTACTGAAAGCATCCAGCAGGTGGAGCCATTGTTTCAATGAGTAACACTGAAGACAATAAATCAAGTTTTAAAGTCTTCAGTCTCAAACATGTATGATTGTATCTGGACTGGATCAGTTCCTGTCATTGTTTAGAGGCAGAGGTTGATCACATTCATGTCCAAATATAACAAGTGTGTTTGTTTGCCCTTTGCTGTGTCTGACAGGAGTGGACTACTATTAACCTGTGTGTTTTAAATGGAAATAAACACTGTTTAAACAAGTTTTATGTGGGATAAAAAGTTACTGAAGTACAAACTGTCTGAGCTGCTCACAACAACCTCAGCTTTAAACCTGCACCTTACAGCTGAACGTGCTGCCAAAGCAGGGAACTGAAGGCTGGGATGTGACTCAACCTGCTTGTTGTTCAAAGAAACACTTACAGCCCCTCCTCTCTCTCCAACACAGAGTGCAGCTCTGACAGTACATTTCCTGGTTCCTCTTCTAACAGATCTGCCAGCTGAGGGATCGGTCTAATCTCTGTGCTGCACAGTGGCAGAGTTCAACAACCAAACTGCTGCAGATCAGCCAGCAAATGAGAACGTAAACATGACGTGCTGACTGACGCTCCTATTTCCTGATGAGGAAGTGAAACTCTTCAGACTTGTCGAGAGCTGAAATGGCGCAGCAAAGAAACCAGCAGGACTCACTGAGGTTCTCTTGTTCCATCTGTCTGGATCTCCTGAAGGATCCGGTGGCTGTCCCCTGTGGACACAGCTACTGCATGAAGTGTATTCAAAGCTTCTGGGATGAAGAGGACAGGAAGGGAATCCACAGCTGTCCTCAGTGCAGGAAGACTTTCACACCGAGGCCTGTCCTGGAGAAAAACCTCCTGTTAGCAGAGTTAGTGGAGGAGCTGAAGAAGACTGGACTCCAAGCTGCTCCTGCTGATCACTGCTATGCTGGACCTGAAGATGTGGCCTGTGATGTCTGCACTGACAGGAAGCTGAAAGCCAGCAAGTCCTGTCTGGTCTGTTTGGTGTCATACTGTGAGAAACACCTCCAACCTCACTATGATGTAGCTGCGTTCAAGAAACACAAGCTGGTGGAGCCCTCCAAGAAGCTCCAGGAGAACATCTGCTCTCGTCATGATGAGGTGATGAAGATCTTCTGCCGCACTGATCAGCAGTCTGTCTGTTATCTCTGCACAATGGATGAACATAAAGGCCATGACACAGTCCCAGCTGCAGCAGAGAGAGCTGAGAAGCAGAAGGAGCTCCAGGTGAGCAGGACAAACCTCCAGCAGGGAATCCAGGAGGCACAGAAAGATGTGAAGCTGCTCCAACAGGAGATGAAGGCCATCAGTGGCTCTGCTGATAAAACAGTGGAGGACAGTGAGAAGATCTTCACTGAGCTGATCCGTCTGATCCAGAAAAGAAGCTCTGATGTGAAGCAGCAGGTCAGATCCCAGCAGGAAGCTGAAGTGAGTCGAGTCAAAGAGCGTCAGGAGGAGCTGGAGCAGAAGATCACTGAGATGAAGAGGAAAGACGCCGAGCTGGAGCAGCTCTCACACACAGAGGACCACATCCACTTTCTACACAAGTACCGCTCACTGTCAGCACTCAGTGAGTCCACACACTCATCCAGCATCAACATCCGTCCTCTGAGGTACTTTGAGGACATGACAGCAGCTGTGTCAGAGCTCAGAGACAAACTACAGGACACTCTGAGGGAGACGTGGACAAAAGTCTCACTGACTGAAGTGGATGTTCTACTGTCAGAACCAGAGCCACAGACCAGAGCTGACTTCTTGAAGCGTTCATGTGAACTCACCCTGGATCCAAACACAGCAAACAAATATCTGTTATTATCTGAGAGGAACAGAAAAGTAACAGTAATGAGTCAACAACAGTCTTATTCAACTCATCCAGACAGATTCATTAGGTGGCAGGTCCTGAGTAAAGAGAGTCTGACTGGACGTTGTTACTGGGAGGTGGAGTGGAGAGATGAGGAATTTGATGTAGCAGTCGCATACAAGAATATGAACAGAGCAGAGAGGTTTGGATCCAATGATAAATCTTGGTCATTATACTGTGACAGAGACGGTTATAGATTTTATCACAACAAGATCCACACTGAGGTCTCAGGTCCTCCTTCCTCCAGAGTAGGAGTGTACCTGGATCACAGAGCAGGTATTCTGTCCTTCTACAGCGTCTCTGAAACCATGACTCTCCTCCACAGAGTCCAGACCACATTCACTCAGCCTCTCTATGCTGGACTTTGTTTTTATGATTATGGAGACACTGCTGAGCTGATTAAAGTCCAATAGAGTAATGACAGGGGCAGAGGACAGGTTTATGATCAGAACATGTCTGCAGCTCTCTAAAGAAGCTGTGAGGGGTTAACAGCTTGTTAAAGTTCATCACATTTATTACAGGAAGAATTCTCTACATGCAGACTCAGCAGACAGTCGGCCATCTTTGAAAGTGGAGTAAACAACGTCACACAAACAGAACTCAGTGTGACAGAGAAAGGTGAAAATAATCAGAAGTCTGCACAGACACTGTAGTGATCAAAGCTGTAGATACATTTACACATCTTCTATAAATATATATCTGATCAGGCTGATTAATAGTTGTAGTTTATAGCTGCTGTGCTGGTGTTTCCTGATGATGATTCTTTGGCTCTGTACTGTTGAACTCCAACAAAGAAAGTGAGTCCTGGAGCTGTGGGAGCTCATAGTGGACATGTTTCACTGTTTTCTGACGTTTTACACTTTAATGGACTCACAAAGAAAATAATCATCATCATAAAAAGACTTTGATCGTTTCTGTCGGGTGATTTGTGTGTGACGTGAAATAAATGTAATTCCACACATGTGTATCTTGACTGTTTATTGATGTAGTTCTCAGTAGCAGAGGAAGGAAATAAACACTGTTACAAGTTTTATGTGGGATACAAAGTTAGTGAAGGACAAAGGATCTGAGCTGCTCACAAAGGATCATATATCTGGATCCTTGGCAGCAGAGAGCAGCAGACCTTGTTAATACACAAAAAGGAGCCTAACCAGGCTGGGAGGTTCTTCTCTTTTGCCATAAACAGTCACTTGAACTTGGTGTTGGTGGACTTGGGGCAGTGGATTGGCAGCTAGAGATGAGATTTGAAGTGGATTCTGACTTCAGGCCTGCAGCAGCCTAACTAAGCCCAGCAGCAGCATCCACCACCACCAGGCCTCACCAGCAGCCATTACCAGGCCAAGGCTCCAGCCACTGCCACCAGGTCTTAGCTGCAACCATCACCAGAGCTCCACAGCAACAGCTACCATGAGGCTGCAGGCAGCAAGTCTGTGACAGGATGAATACCAAAAGAGCTGTGGAAGAACTGAGGAGATCTAATGAAGAATGAAGGAAATCAGTGGAGTTCAAGGGCACAGGAAGGAAGAAATGACAAGTAAGAAAGACACTTTAATAGACACGATGAAAGAGCAAGGAGCTGAAGAAGCTTTATGAAAGTCCAGCTTTGGGTTTACTGTCTGATATTTGTTATTTGGTTTTTATTTCAATATGTAAATGTGTGAGAGAACTTTGTCTTCAGCTGACTGTCATGGCTCAGCCGCTAGAGGGCGCTCTGCAGACGTGAGCATTGCATGCTGGGATCAAGAAGCTCCAGCTAAGCTTGATGCTAATTAGATGACGATAGTCACGAGTGAAGTTGATGACATTTCATGGAGGAAATATCGCTTTGTTTTCATGTTTATGAGTCTGTACGTGTCCGAAGTTGTTGTCACAGAGTTCCAGAGTTTATTAATACTGATAAAAACATATATTAATGGTGTCTGAGGTTTTTACGTCTGTACAGTAAATGATCAATAATTATTTTTTCCTGCTGTTGCAGATTGTGTTTTATTTGAGTTGCTGGATGTCCATTCTGGGACAGTGATGATATTCCCTGTCTGACATGAGGCAGGGTTAGAGAGGATCGGGATTCTCATCTTCATCATCTTCCTGATGTCTGCAGCAGGTAAGATCTAAGCTGCAGCAAGCGTACAAGCATACATATACACAAACACACATCCTACCTGGGTAGCACACAGCACAAATACACTGGACACAGGGATGGACATTGATATCAGACAGCAACAAGCTGTGAAGGGACATTTATCTTTCTGTTTATTTTTTATATATATTGGGATCAGAATCTAAATTGTGATTTTGACTTTTGTTCAGATTCAGAAAACTTAATTTGTCCCCGAGGGGCAATTTAAGGCACATGTGAGCAGCTTGACATAAAAAATACAATAAAATAGAAAATAGATACAAATAAAATATTAAAGGTAGGGTAGGAGATTTCATCCTGATGCACTTTTTGTTAAATTAGTGTAACTTCTCTATACAGTCTGATAGCAACCAATTAGTTCGGCAGTTTCGCACAAAGTGAAACGAAGAATATGAATCATCTGTGGAAGCTATAAAACGCTAAAAACATCAGCCAATCCTCCGAGGCGCCCCTGCACGTTGTATTGGCTGGTTGTCACCCTCTCTCACCAGAGAGGTACGTGAACTCGATGCGCGTGAACACCAAGTTAAACACTGGATTGCCGCATAATGGCGGATGGCAGAGACGCTACCAGCGAGTGTGAAAACAAACACTGTTTTTGGAAATGCCACCACCAGAAAACGGCTTGATGCATAAAGCTGTGAGACAAGAGTGGTAATCGACACGACTTTGCAGCGCTGGCTACGACTGAGAGAGCAGAAGCGGCTACAGAGTGCGGCTGTGGTGGGCACGGTTCTTCTGTACAGGTAGGCAGCTTTCACCAGGCTACGTTTGCTAACCTGATGCTAACATCATGCTAACAGGCTCTGATTGGCAGATTTCTGCGTTTCAAAGCAGGTTTTATTCCATTTACCGTTTTTTCCGTGCTTCTCTCTGATGATCAGACAAACTTGATGTGGGTACAAAGACTTTGTTCTTGTCGATGGTCATTATCATGGTCACGTCAGGGCTGCTAATCATGATACGATGTCTCTGTGTTGTTGTAGCTGCGTCCTCAGCTCTGCTGAGGGAGAGCAGAGCAGCGTCTTCTGTCATAGACCTGCTGCTGTTATCATTGTTCAGTTTTTGCTGTAATTACTGTACATTGTGTAATTGTGATATTCTCTCCACAGCTCTGTGATCTTATGACCAGACGCTGCACCAGACCAGTCTTCACCTGCCTGAGGACAGCACGTGATAATAATGATAATAATAATGATATATATGTAATGTATTTTATTTAAATCCAAATACAGTAAACTGTTGCCAACATATCTGGTTTTCATTATTTGTGCAGCTTTTTAAAATATTTTAAAAGATTGAATATTTTCTTTAATAGACAACAAACACAAAGTTACAGTTTTTCAGTGAACAGATGTTTATTCTCATGTATGATCAACAAAAAAGAACAGAAGCACCAAACATGTTAGAACCTGAAGCAACAACAGGCTAGTTCTAGGTGTGGGACGCCTTCCTGCTATACAGGCCTGTGTGTCAGCATGAGGATGCACCAGTCACCAGGTTGTCCACAGCATCATCTGAGCCTGCAGCTCCCTCAGAAACAACAGCTGGCTGCACCTGCTGCAGGAGGACCATGGTGAGGAGGTCAGACGGAGCTCCAGCAGCTGATGGGTCTGCTCCAGGCTCAGGATTTGAATTCTGACCTGTCAATCAGTAAACAATAAACATTTATATATTGTCAATAAACTAAGCTTTACTGTCCTTGACCAGGTCTTGCATATGATTGGTGTTCAGACCGAGCGGCAACCTTCGGGGCTCAAAGTTGAAGCCCATGCGGAAGTGTCAAAACTTGTAATTCACGCTGCAACAGCTGGGGGTTGGCTCCAAAAGCGAGTAATTTCCCATAGACTCCCATGTTAAAATGGCCGACTTCACAGCAGAAAAGAACATGTTTACAGCCTGGTACAAAAAAACACTCTGGTCTCAGATGATAGGTTCTCTTCTAGTGTCAATTGTAGGGGGGGGGGGGGTGAATTTTTTTACAACTCACTTGTTTCAATGGTATTCGGACTTAAAATTACGCATAATTATGGGCGTTGCCGCTTGAGTGACAGACAGTTGACGTATCACAGCATGAGTTTCCTGCTCCCACAATCGCCCGCCCCCCTAAACCCCGCTCGTGCTCCCCCTCTTTTTCCATATTTGAGAGTTTTGGCGGACGTGACGCTGCCAACATGGCGGCGGTCATCACGTCCCGGAACCTCCCACCGAGCTTCAAAACGGCTCTTCAGAAACAAACGGGTGACGTCACAGAAGCTCTGTCCATAGTTTTTACTGTCAATGGTTCAGACTAAAGTAGAGCAGGTAGGTCTGGTGATGTGAGGTAGCTGAATATCTGTAGGGAGCAGACTGCTCTGTAAACAACATAAACACCAGAGGAAATGCACTGAAGATTCATACATCCGATGCTAACTGGCTGTATAGCATCGCTGCCCTTGTTGATTAGCTTTACAGGAGTTCATCCATAACATAAACTGAGTGTGTAGGAACACACTGTGGTGAGCATTCCAAGCAAAGACGGTGTAGCATCATGGCTAACATGGTGACTAGCTTTACATGGCTGCTGTGGCTAGTTAGCCTGCGACACCGCACTCATTATTATATAAATAGTATTACGCACTTTTATAAACTGTATATATATATACATACATACATATATATATATATATATATATATATATATTATTTCATACACTAACATTTTCGCTTGGCAGATCTAAGCTTTCAATAACTGCCACATTTGTTGTTTATATTTGTTATGACGATGTTACGTGTTTTTTTACCTGTGAATGAGATCCGGCTGATGCAGGTCGCCGTGCTCGACCACAGTCGCCTTCTGTGAACACATTGCTGCCCTGTGATTAGGAGGCGTGGCTTCAGGGTGGGCTCAGAGAGAAGGAGGCGGGAGTGTATTTTCAAATTCTGGCTGTTACTCACTGAGTTTTTAAGATCTCCTACCCTACCTTTAAGTATGTACAGGTTATTATGTCATAAATGTTATGACTATCCAAAATGTCCATGAACAATGTAAACAGACTATTGTTGTGACCTAATCTGGTCACCCCGGATTCCCAGACTCCGTCCCCGAAGCACAGAACATTGAATGAAAACCAGTACTGATCAGTTTCAGTTTCGCCTTTATATAAAGGGAGAATGCACAGCTCAATACAGACCCCTCGATCTGCTCCTGCAGCTGACCACTTGCATTCTGTCCGTCCCATGCATTAGGCTCATTTTATTAATCTCACAACAAGGTGTGGTTACATTTACATAGAAAGGCATAAAAGGTAATGTTTTTCAGTGAAACATGCATATTCAATAATCACAAGGTGGAAGGCGTATACGAAACTAAAAGACATTGAAGTTCTCCCACTCACATCTCAGATGTGAGGGTGTGTGTGTATTCTCACAGATCCTCCTGTTACGGCCTTGAGTATATCTTGTCTCTTTCGTTACATCGCTGGGTCAACTAGGGGTTTGCAGTTCGAATATCTAAACACATCATTAAACATCAGAATGCTTTATGACCTCAGCCAGAGGTCTGGATCTATGCACAACCATACACTTTTACCATATATGCAGACAGACATATATTTTGACCAAGTTTGACCATATATTTCCACAATTCCCCCTTTTGGACTCTACTAAGAGTCCAACACTATAAAGTGGCTGAAGTGCAAATGTAAGCAGTAAACAGTAGTATCAGGGAATATGTATGTGCAGGTTAAAGCTGAGGTAAATAGGTAATAGCAGCGATTGGGGGGGGGGTCCTTATTATTTTGATAGTTATTGTCTTCCTCTGGCCGTCTGTGTCTCTGTTCTCTTCTCTCCCTCCTCTCCTCATTGCTCCTCTTGTCTTCCCTGCTCTTTCCGTCTCCTCTGCCGTCTTCCTCCCTCCAGTAATTCTGCCTTATCTCTGTGCCTCCCTGCCTATTTTCCCCTGTGCTTTGCCTCAGGGTTCCTGTCTTATTTTGTAGTCCGGTCCTCCCTGTGTGTTCTCATTGTCTTTACTTCCTCCTGTTTCCCGCCTCACCTGATTACCAGCTCCTCCCTAATTATGTTCACCTGTGCCATCTCTCTCCTCTATTTAAGTCCCGTGCTTCCCCTTTGTCTTTGTCAGTTCTTCCCTTGTGAATCCCTTGTGAATGCCTGCCTTCCACCGTCTCGTCATCCTCCTTATCCCTCCGTGTTTCTTCATCCTCCCTTCCTCCTCAGGGTTGGTTTGTGTTTTTGACCTTCCTTCTTTTGTGTTTATTTGTACTTCTGGTCTTTTCCTTTTTTGACTAGCACTGTTTTCAGTAGCCCTCCTTTTATTCTTCTGCTCCTCTGGACATTGTTTTGTAGTTTAGCTTTGAATAAAGCTCCCTTTGTTGAACATTAATTTCTATCTGGGTACCTGGGTCCTGTTAAAAACCACACCTCACATTACACACCCTGTGTTTACACTTTACACTAACCCATCCCTCTCTTCTTGAGCTGAACCTGAGTAAATTAGTCAGGTGTGTTCTCACTGAGGTACGAGTTACATCTGCTTGTTTAGTTTGACTCAGTTGACTTGCTTGGATTGTTAAAACTGTCTTTGTGAAGTATTTGAACATGTATTCAAGTATGTGTATATTTATATATAGATGTTTATTTCAGATTGAGCACATGAAGTTTTACTATTTTAATATCATAACTGTGGACCCCTGGAAGAACAGTTGCTGCTGAGGCAGTGACTAATGGGGATCTATAATAAACTAATAAACAAAGACCTCAGCTTTAAACCTGCACCTTACAGCTGAACGTGCTGCCAAAGCAGGAAACTGAAGGCTGGGATGTGACTCAACCTGCTTGTTGTTCAAAGAACCACTGACAGCCCCTCCTCTCTCTCCAACACAGAGTGCAGCTCTGACAGTACATTTCCTGGTTCCTCCTCTTTAACAGATCTGCCAACAGCTCAAAGTCCAATGACCAAACTGCAGCATATCAGTCAGTAAATGTAAAAGCTCTTCCATTTCCTGGTGAGGAGGACCAGAGCTGAAATGGCGCAGCAAAGGAACCAGCAGGACTCACTGAGGTTCTCTTGTTCCATCTGTCTGGATCTCCTGAAGGATCCGGTGACTGTCCCCTGTGGACACAGCTACTGCATGAAGTGTATTCAAAGCTTCTGGGATGAAGAGGACAGGAAGGGAATCCACAGCTGTCCTCAGTGCAGGAAGACTTTCACACCGAGGCCTGTCCTGGATAAAAACCTCCTGTTAGCAGAGTTAGTGGAGGAGCTGAAGAAGACTGGACTCCAAGCTGCTCCTGCTGATCACTGCTATGCTGGACCTGAAGATGTGGCCTGTGATTTCTGCACTGACAGGAAACGGAAAGCCAGCAAGTCCTGTCTGGTCTGTTTGGCTTCATACTGTGAGAAACACCTCCAACCTCACTATGATGTAGCTCCATTAAAGAGACACAAGCTGGTGGAGCCCTCCAAGAAGCTCCAGGAGAACATCTGCTCTCGTCATGATGAGGTGATGAAGATCTTCTGCCGCACTGATCAGCAGTCTGTCTGTTATCTCTGCACAATGGATGAACATAAAGGCCATGACACAGTCCCAGCTGCAGCAGAGAGAGCTGAGAAGCAGAAGGAGCTCCAGGTGAGCAGGACAAACCTCCAGCAGGGAATCCAGGAGGCACAGAAAGATGTGAAGCTGCTCCAACAGGAGGTGGAGGCCATCAGAGGCTCTGCTGATAAAACAGTGGAGGACAGTCAGAAGATCTTCACTGAGCTGATCCGTCTGATCCAGAAAAGAAGCTCTGATGTGAAGCAGCAGGTCAGATCCCAGCAGGAAGCTGAAGTGAGTCGAGTTAAAGAGCGTCAGGAGGAGCTGGAGCAGAAGATCACTGAGATGAAGAGGAAAGACGCCGAGCTGGAGCAGCTCTCACACACAGAGGACCACATCCACTTTCTACACAAGTACCGCTCACTGTCAGCACTCAGTGAGTCCACACACTCATCCAGCATCAACATCCGTCCTCTGAGGTACTTTGAGGACATGACAGCAGCTGTGTCAGAGCTCAGAGACAAACTACAGGACACTCTGAGGGAGACGTGGACAAACGTCTCACTGACTGAAGTGGATGTTCTACTGTCAGGACCAGAGCCACAGACCAGAGCTGACTTCTTGAAGTATTCATGTGAACTCACCCTGGATCCAAACACAGCAAACACATGGCTGTTATTATCTGAGGGGAACAGAAAAGTAACAGTAATGAGAGAAAAATGGTCTTATTCAAGTCATCCAGACAGATTCACCTATTGTGCACAGGTCCTGAGTAAAGAGAGTCTGACTGGACGTTGTTACTGGGAGGTGGAGTGGAGAGGAGAAGGAGGAGTTTGTGTATCAGTCGCATACAAGAATATGAACAGAGCAGAGTGGTTTGGAGACAATGATGAATCTTGGTCATTAGGATGTGACACAATCAGTTATAGATTTTATCACAACAACATCGAAACTGTCGTCTCAGGTCCTCCTTCCTCCAGAGTAGGAGTGTACCTGGATCACAGAGCAGGTATTCTGTCCTTCTACAGCGTCTCTGAAACCATGACTCTCCTCCACAGAGTCCAGACCACATTCACTCAGCCTCTCTATGCTGGACTTTGTTTTGATTATTATGGAGTCACTGCTGAGCTGATTAAAGTCCAATAGAGTAATGACAGGGGCAGAGGACAGGTTTATGATCAGAACATGTCTGCAGCTCTCTAAAGAAGCTGTGAGGGGTTAACAGCTTGTTAAAGTTCATCACATTTATTACAGGAAGAATTCTCTACATGCAGACTCAGCAGACAGTCGGCCATCTTTGAAAGTGGAGTAAACAACGTCACACACAGACAGAACTCAGTGTGACAGAGAAAGGTGAAAATAATCAGAAGTCTGCACAGACACTGTAGTGATCAAAGCTGTAGATACATTTACACATCTTCTATAAATATATATCTGATCAGGCTGATTAATAGTTGTAGTTTATAGCTGCTGTGCTGGTGTTTCCTGATGATGATGGTTTAATCTTTTTTCACATTTTACAGTACATATAATAGTTTGTCATTATATAATAGTTTGATCTTTTATGTTGGATGCTTTGTGTGTGACACATGATATGAAATAAATATAACTCATCAAAGTAATCTTGTTTATTTTTTGATGTTTTTAATCTTTTTTTTTAACAAAGAGTAAAAACTCTGTGTGAGGAATGTTCCAGACGTAGGAGCTCCATCAAAATTGTTTCATTGATAATAATGAATCGTTCCATTTTAGCACGCACGCAGCTCTGGGGGTTGGGATTCCTGCGTCTGACGTCATCGCGTCCACATTCCGCCTCTTTTTGTTTTGCAACTTCAACCAACCCGCAAGTTTTCGTTGAAAATCTGTCAAAGTGATTCTAAAGAACACGGTAAGTGTTAAACACGGAGAACAGGTTATGTGTTGATATGATGTGTGACGTTTCACTGTGAAATAACAACTGAAATGTCCGCACGTTGTTTAGGAAAAAGGGCACGAGCCTGCTAGCTAGCTAACTAGCTTCCTAGCTAGTCTACGTGAGGATTGTTTTACACTTGAATTTCGCCGAATTCCCCTCGTTAAGGATGGTGTTTCATTTCCGTTTGTTATCAGGCTTTTACAGTCGGAACTGAAACGCCACAGAAAGAGAGTATAGCCGGTGATAGTGTCCCCAGTGCTGCAGGGTTGGCAGCCCCACACCTGTCATTAGGGCTGAGGAGGATGCTAGAAATAAGCAAGTTGTGCGCGTCGTCAGTAATAAATCAGCACAACAAAGACATAAGTCTGCCTTTTCTTTCTCCCTTTGCTTCTCTTTATGTGAGCAGATGCTGTTCTTAAGCAAATCAGCAGATCCAACATCTGACAAACTGTTCTTGTTAATATAGGCCTGCCAGTGTAGGTAATCAAACACAAATAAACATAAATATGTAAATAATAAGGCTCTTAAATCAGTCCTGTACTTCAACATAAATCAACAGTTAACTGAACTTCTAACCCTTACAATAGGTTTGTGTCTTTCATCACTCACAAACAATGTCCTCTCCTTTTTTCCCAGTATTCTTTAGCGTCTGATGAAGACTGCAACATGAGGATGTATGGATGACAGCCATTTCTCCGGGGGTGCAGTGTCTGTGCAGACTTCTGTAATAAGTAGACTTCTGCAGACTGTAGAAGGACAGAATACCTGCTCTGTGATCCAGGTACTCTCCTACTCTGGAGGAATGAGGACCTGTTTGTATCACATGATCATTACTAAGATTTATCATTTAATCCAAACCTCTCTGCTCTGTTCATATTCTTGTATATGACTGATACAAAAACTCCTCCTCCTCCTCTCCACTCCACCTCCCAGTACCAACGTCCAGTCAGACTCTCTTTACTCAGGACCTGTGCATAATAGGTGAATCTGTCTGGATGACTTGGATCAGAGTCTGACCCATAGCCTGTGCTTTTCTGTCCCCCTCAGATAATAACAGCTGTGTTTGGATCCAGGGTGAGTTCACATGAACAGTTTAAAAATCCAGCTCTGGTCTGTGGCCCTGGTCCTGACAGTAGAACATCCACTTCAGTCAGTGAGACGTTTGTCCACGTCTCCCTCAGAGTGTCCTGTAGTTTGTCTCTGAGCTCTGACACAGCTGCTGTCATGTCCTCAAAGTACCTCAGAGGACGGATGTTGATGCTGGATGAGTGTGTGGACTCACTGAGTGCTGACAGTGAGCGGTACTTGTGTAGAAAGTGGATGTGGTCCTCTGTGTGTGAGAGCTGCTCCAGCTCGGCGTCTTTCCTCTTCATCTCAGTGATGTTCTGCTCCTGCATTGTTGAGATGCAACAACACAAACAACAGTGGGGTTAAATAACTACTTAACAATATAAATAAAAGCAACCATCATAATCACTGAGTAGCAAGAAAGGACAGGAATGTGTGCGGGTCTCTGCTCTTCACATGACGTGCTGAGCAGCTTCCTCACAGATTAACATCAGGTAATGTAGTGGCTATTTTACCATCTTTCAGCCACTCGGTTGGGTGCAGGGGATGTTGTTTTCCTACACGCTGTTATTTCCAAAATGAGTAGTTTGATGCATCATAATCTTTGGGTGATGTTCCCGTTTATTGTCAACAAACATATTTGATCATGATTACAAACAGACTAAACAGGTCAGTGTTAAAAACCGTACGACCTCCCTGCTCCCTGTCGTGACCTTCCCTGGTCACCCCGGATTGTCAGATTCCGTCTCCTGTATTCAGAACATTGAGTGAAAGAAAATACCCTGGGTTTTGTAGTTTCGCCTTTTGCAGAAGGGAGAACGCCGTGAACACAGGCCTTTCAGTCTGCTTCACTCCCGTCCATACGTGTTCTGCCCTTCCCCTGGACACAGGCTTGTTTTATTGAAAGTTGAGGTACATTTGCATAATAGATAAACAGTTCTTCAAGACCCTCGTTGGTATTCCCATATTGGGACATGTTGCCCCTTTATCTCCACCTACTAATTATCATAATTGGTCTAACATATTTATGACTATGAAACCCTTTGTCCCTTCTATGTTGGATGATTTATCTTAGTCCATGCCTCCTAGTGCTTCGGCCTTCACCTTATCAAAGAGTTCCTCCCTAACTCTCTGTAAGAGTTATAGATGTGTTTTTCTCAAAGGGTAAGCTTATATAATCAAATACATACGTGGTCTGTATCATGTCATTGCGTAAATAACCTTGTATACTTCACATCCCACACCTGTCTGATCTGCTCACCTGAATCATCTGTGTTCATTTAAGCCTTACCCACCAACCCTAAGCTGCCATCTAGCGACAAACAAAAGCAATTACAGCTTAACTTCATGGCTCCTTCACACCGGCCCCTAATTGTGAAAGTTATGAACAATTACATTAATGCAAGGAGACATCAACAAACATGTTTCTCATTTCTTTTGTTTGTCCTCTATTTGGGTCAGAGGTTACTAGCACATGAATCAGTGTGGGGTCACGACCTTCACCCCAGACTTCACATAGCCTCTTACAGAAGAAAGAGCTTGTTTATGGGCCTATCCAGCTCCCCAGTCTTCGTGGTACGAGTCCCTTCTTGTCAGGATAAGTCTTTATCACTCTTCCATGATCCACGAGGGGCAGTTTGATCCATGACGACAACAATGTCCCCCTGGTGAAGATTCTCCGAGGCCTTGACCACTTATGAAGTTCCTGTAACGCTGGCAAATACTCCCTTGTCCACCTTCTCCAGATTTAACAGCCACTTCATCCACTGCTGTGCAAAGGCATTAGAGATAGGCTCATCCCAAGACACCTTTTTTCTACACGTGTCTTGCAACAAAAGCTTTGGCAACAAGGTGAATGGGGACAAAAATCCTAATGGATCAAAAATTGAACTAACAACTGAAAGAATCCCACGCCTGGTGTGGGGCCGCTTTTCTACTGCAGGCTTATACATGAAAATATCATTTTCAGCACACCAATTCAAGCCAAGTGCTGTTTCCACAGGCAGACTGTCCTGCTCCTAGTCCTGTCCTGCTCCTAACTGCCTAGTTGGTTTGGACCGCCTTTCCTCAGGAACAGATTTCAACACAGCACGGTTGTTGCTTGTCCATTTAACCAACTGAAATCCTCCTCTTGAGCACACATCAGCAAGATCCACCACATCAGCATCGCTTGCTTAGCCGTGGGCAGAGACTTTAGACAATCTTCTACATAAAAATTGTGGCAGATGGTGTCAATCACTTCCCTTTTAAAACTGCCCTTGTTGTCCAGTGCAGTCCTCCTTAAAGCATGATTGGCACAGCTAGGAGAGGAAACAGCTCCAAAAACAAGCACTCTCATCCTGTGTTCCACTGAGCTTTGTGACGTGTCTCCCTTAGGCCACCATAGAAAGCAAAGAAAATGTACATGTCTTTCTGACACCTTCACCTGATGAAACATAGCCTGCACATCCATCATCAAGGCAGCACTCTCTTGTCTTAACCTTGTTAACACACCAAAGAGAGAGTTTGTAAGATCAGGTCCCTGCAACAATTGAGAGTTCAAAGATGTTCCCTTAAATCCGGCCCCACAATCAAAAACTACTCTAAGGATTTCTTCCTTGGATGATACACTCCACGGTGAGGAAGATACCATACACCGCCATCTATACACTCCAGCTGATCTGGAGGCACCACTTCAGCGCATTCATTATCAATCATCTCTGTGAGAAAGGCTGTGTGTTGCTCCTAATAGGACTTATTCTTTTCAAACTTTCTCTTAAGACTCTGCATGCATTGCTCAGCTATGCATCTGTTGTTCGGCATGGCGATGTCATCCACCTTAAAGGGTAAATCTGTGCAATAATGACCACCTTGCAGAGAAACAGAATTATCTCACATTCTCTCTTGAAATCTCCTGCTTCTTTTCCATGACCTTTTCATTAAAGTCCTTATTGTACTGAGACACCAACAGCTCTTCCAGTTTGATGACAGATATTCTATTAGCATATACGTTTGAACAGCTTCCCTGATAAGAGCTATTACCCCTTAAAGAACTGTTTATGGCCCACCCCAATAGAGACCTAAATTGTTTCAAATATTCCCATCTTTCAATATCTTGCTGAGTGGGGATGTTACTCTTTGATACTGGAATTGTTTCCTGTGTAAATACCTCTGGGAGCTCCATGAATTTATTGTTGTCCAAGGCAGCCACCTCCAATCCATACAGAATTCAGAATACAGAATTCAACAACCTTTTCCTGTCCCATAGTGCACAGCAGAATGTTGGTCTTTGCACCCTGAAGTTTTAATCTTTCCATAAGACGACTGGAACAAAAGGTTGCTGTACTTCCTGGAGGGAACTGTGCTTCTGATGATTTGTTAGCTTTATCCTTATTGTGGACATGCAGAATAGTTGGATGTTTCAGACTGCACTCATCACATGTCAAACGATTTCTGCATTCCCTACTCATGTGGCCGACCTTTATGCATCCAAAACAGACACCGTTCTTCCTTAGAAGTAAATTTTCTCTCTTTGAGACATTTTATACAGCTTTGGACACTGAGATAACTGATGTGACTCTTCACAATGAATACAGCAAACTGTTAACACTTCTTTAGCTCCTCTATGTCAGACATGAAAATCCCTCACCTTTTGCCGAAAATCGCAGAAACCAAAATAGGTGAATACGTGAATCATGTAGATCCGATGAGAAAAAAAATGGGGGGGATGTTGAAGCGAAGGTGAAGGCAAGGCCATAGCGTCCGGACCTCGGTATGTTTTCAGGCAGATGTGCTTAAAAAGTCACGTTCGGTAATTACTCAGCCTGATTTGGAGCTGCAAAGATCTTCTATAATGTCCCACTCATCGCAAGTTTGCTTGTTAGAATGATCGCAGGAGTGACACCTTTTACTGTTAAAGATTTTTGTTCAATACAGAGTCAGACCTCTGTCTCTCCTTTAGCTAACTCTAGAGCAGACCTCTGGTCTGTGTGAATTTAATTCTATAAGCGTGTGGATGACTGTCTGCAATAATACATCCCGTCTCCCAGTGTTTAACGTGCACGTCGAGCCACTGTAACGCTGTGATTAATACTGGGATTAATTTCTTAATACACAGCATCGCCAACTTTTGGACAGACACTCTCGTCTGTGCGCTGTGTGTGTCCTTCTAGGAGTTGTTTGCCAGCTGCTTATCTAAACTGTCCATCCTCGTTGTACTTCCTCCTGTGCACCTGAAGAAGCTCTTGTGCTTCACCACAATCATCACGCCCACTAAATTCCGACCAATCACACTATTGTTCTCGCACAGCACTGAGAGAAAACTGCCCGGGCCATGTGTCGAGAACAGGCTGCGAGAGCTGCTGAACAGGCGCTCTCGCGCTCCTTGGTTCTACCTTCTGTCTTAGTGGGTATTGTTTGTGCCTGGTGTTGTAGGGTCCTGATGACCCCCAGCTTATGCTCCAGTGGGTGGTGTGAGTCAAAAAGTAGATATTGGTCTGTGTGGGTTGGTTTCCTGTAGACCTCAATGCTTAGGCCCCTGTCTGCTTCAGTGTGAACAAGGCAGTCAAGAAATGCCAGACTGTTGTCTTTGACATCCTCCTGAGTGAATTGGATGTTTCTGTCCACTGCATTTATGCGTTTGGTGAAGTGCTCCACTTCATTAGCTCCGATCTTCCCCCATGTGTCATCCACATATCTGAACCAGTGGGATGGAGCTCAGGAACTCAGATTCCCAACCAGTATAGTAACAGAACTGAAGAAGCCACTTAGGGGAGTGGCGAAACGTCTTAAAAAAAACAGTCCTTGAGTCCAGTTGCCTTGATTTAAACTCTTGGAAATACAGCAGGGTTAGTACCACCAAATGTAACATAAAAATGAGTGAGAGAGGGTGTGTGAACAAAAAGCATGTAGAACTCTGTATGACTCCTTTCTGGCTCTCCTGTAAATAATGATTTTGCGGATCCTTCATTCTGGATAAAGCTGCCAGTGAAGAAGCATTTTGTGTTTCAGTATCATTATTGACAGCTCTCTTGTTTTCGGGGCCGTAACACAAACATGGCAGCTCACAGATCATTGTTGTTATCAGGCATCCTACAAGCTCAGTGTTGTCTTATTTATATCACAGCTGGGGTAGACAGTGAAGACAGGACGGGTCAGAGGGCCGGACTGCAGGTCCACATGCAGCTCTGGAAGCAGCGAGACCTGCAGACAGACAGAGAGACAAAGACTCCAGCAGAGAGAGGACACACTCTTATCAATATGAAGCTCTGGATCATAATGACATTAGCCACACCTATAAAATGTATGTATGTATCAATAAGGTTCATTAAACACTGATCACCTTCAGACAGGCGAGCTGTGTGAACTCAGGTGAATCCAGTTTGACAGTCCTGCTGTTTGAATCCCTGTAGTTACTGAAAGCATCCAGCATGTGGAGCCATTGTTTCAATGAGACAATGAAGACAATAAATCAAGTTTTAAGGCAAGTCTTCAGTCTCAAACATGTATGATTGTATCTGGACTGGATCAGTTCCTGTCATTGTTTAGAGGCAGAGGTTGATCACATTCATGTCCAAATATAACAAATGTGTTTGTTTGCCCTTTGCTGTGTCTGACAGGAGTGGACTACAATTAACCTGTGTGTTTTAAATGGAAATAAACACTGTTTAAACAAGTTTTATGTGGGATAAAAAGTTACTGAAGTACAAACTGTCTGAGCTGCTCACAACGACCTCAGCTTTAAACCTGCACCTTACAGCTGAACGTGCTGCCAAAGCAGGGAACTGAAGGCTGGGATGTGACTCAACCTGCTTGTTGTTCAAAGAAACACTGACAGCCCCTCCTCTCTCTCCAACACAGAGTGCAGCTCTGACAGTACATTTCCTGGTTCCTCTTCTAACAGATCTGCCAGCTGAGGGATCGGTCTAATCTCTGTGCTGCACAGTGACAGAGTTCAACAACCAAACTGCTGCAGATCAGCCAGCAAATGAGAACGTAAACATGACGAGCTGACTGACGCTCCTATTTCCTGATGAGGAAGTGAAACTCTTCAGACTTGTCGAGAGCTGAAATGGCGCAGCAAAGAAACCAGCAGGACTCACTGAGGTTCTCTTGTTCCATCTGTCTGGATCTCCTGAAGGATCCAGTGGCTGTCCCCTGTGGACACAGCTACTGCATGAAGTGTATTCAAAGCTTCTGGGATGAAGAGGACAGGAAGGGAATCCACAGCTGTCCTCAGTGCAGGAAGACTTTCACACCGAGGCCTGTCCTGGAGAAAAACCTCCTGTTAGCAGAGTTAGTGGAGGAGCTGAAGAAGACTGGACTCCAAGCTGCTCCTGCTGATCACTGCTATGCTGGACCTGAAGATGTGGCCTGTGATGTCTGCACTGACAGGAAGCTGAAAGCCAGCAAGTCCTGTCTGGACTGTTTGGTGTCATACTGTGAGAAACACCTCCAACCTCACTATGATGTAGCTGCGTTTAAGAAACACAAGCTGGTGGAGCCCTCCAAGAAGCTCCAGGAGAACATCTGCTCTCGTCATGATGAGGTGATGAAGATCTTCTGCCGCACTGATCAGCAGTCTGTCTGTTATCTCTGCACAATGGATGAACATAAAGGCCATGACACAGTCCCAGCTGCAGCAGAGAGAGCTGAGAAGCAGAAGGAGCTCCAGGTGAGCAGGACAAACCTCCAGCAGGGAATCCAGGAGGCACAGAAAGATGTGAAGCTGCTCCAACAGCAGGTGGAGGCCATCAGTGGCTCTGCTGATAAAACAGTGGAGGACAGTGAGAAGATCTTCACTGAGCTGATCCGTCTGATCCAGAAAGGAAGCTCTGATGTGAAGCAGCAGGTCAGATCCCAGGAGGAAGCTGAAGTGAGTCGAGTCAAAGAGCGTCAGGAGGAGCTGGAGCAGAAGATCACTGAGATGAAGAGGATAGATGCCGAGCTGGAGCAGCTCTCGCACACAGAGGAACACATCCACTTTCTACACAAGTACCGCTCACTGTCAGCACTCAGTGAGTCCACACACTCATCCAGCATCAACATCCGTCCTCTGAGGTACTTTAAGGACATGACAGCAGCTGTGTCAGAGCTCAGAGACAAACTACAGGACTCTCTGAGGGAGACGTGGACAAAAGTCTCACTGACTGAAGTGGATGTTCTACTGTCAGAACCAGAGCCACAGACCAGAGCTGACTTCTTGAAGCGTTCATGTGAACTCACCCTGGATCCAAACACAGCAAACACACATCTGTTATTATCTGAGAGGAACAGAAAAGTAACAGTAATGAGTCAACAACAGTCTTATTCAAGTCATCCAGACAGATTCATTAGGTGGCAGGTCCTGAGTAAAGAGAGTCTGACTGGACGTTGTTACTGGGAGGTGGAGTGGAGAGATGAGGAATTTGATGTAGCAGTCGCATACAAGAATATGAACAGAGCAGAGAGGTTTGGATCCAATGATAAATCTTGGATATTCCATATTGAGAAAGAATTATTTAGTACTAGGTATAGTCATAGTTTTTGTCACAACAAGATCCACACTGAGGTCTCAGGTCCTCCTTCCTCCAGAGTAGGAGTGTACCTGGATCACAGAGCAGGTATTCTGTCCTTCTACAGCGTCTCTAAAACCATGACTCTCCTCCACAGAGTCCAGACCACATTCACTCAGCCTCTCTATGCTGGACTTTGTTTTTATGATTATGGAGACACTGCTGAGCTGATTAAAGTCCAATAGAGTAATGACAGGGGCAGAGGACAGGTTTATGATCAGAACATGTCTGCAGCTCTCTAAAGAAGCTGTGAGGGGTTAACAGCTTGTTAAAGTTCATCACATTTATTACAGGAAGAATTCTCTACATGCAGACTCAGCAGACAGACGGCCATCTTTGAAAGTGGAGTAAACAACGTCACACACAGACAGAACTCAGTGTGACAGAGAAAGGTGAAAATAATCAGAAGTCTGCACAGACACTGTAGTGATCAAAGCTGTAGATACATTTACACATCTTCTATAAATATATATCTGATCAGGCTGATTAATAGTTGTAGTTTATAGCTGCTGTGCTGGTGTTTCCTGATGATGATGGTTTAATCTTTTTTCACATTTTATAGTACATATAATAGTTTGTCATTATATAATAGTTTGATCTTTTATGTTGGATGCTTTGTGTGTGACACATGATATGAAATAAATATAATTCATCAAAGTAATCTTGTTTATTTTTTTTTATATTTTTAATCTTATTTTTTTCAGTAAAGAGTAAAAACTCTGTGTGAGGAATGTTCCAGACGTAGGAGCTCCATCAAAATAGTTTCATTGATAATAATGAATCGTTCCATTTTAGCACGCACGCAGCTCTGGGGGTTGGGATTCCTGCGTCTGACGTCATCGCGTCCACATTCCGCCTCTTTTTTTTTGTAACTTCAACCAAGCCGCGAGTTTTCGTTGAAAATCTGTCAAAGTGATTCTAAAGAACACGGTAAGTGTTAAACACGGAGAACAGGTTATGTGTTGATATGATGTGTGACGTTTCACTGTGAAATAACAACTGAAATGTCCGCACATTGTTTAGAAAAAAGGGCACGAGCCTGCTAGCTAGCTAACTAGCTTCCTAGCTAGGCTACGTGAGGATTGTTTTACACTTGAACACTCCGAATTCCCCTCGTTAAGGATGGTGTTTAATTTCCGTTTGTTATCAGGCTTTTACAGTCGGAACTGAAACGCCACAGAAAGAGAGTATAGCCGGTGATAGTGTCCCCAGTGCTGCAGGGTTGGCAGCCCCACACCTGTCATTAGGGCTGAGGAGGATGCTAGAAATAAGCAAGTTGTGCGTGTCGTCAGTAATAAATCAGCACAACAAAGACATAAGTCTGCCTTTTCTTTCTCCCTTTGCTTCTCTTTATGTGAGCAGATGTGTGTATCACTGAGAGAAGATGCTGTTCTTAAGCAAATCAGCAGATTCAACATCTGACAAACTGTCCTTGTTAATATAGGCCTGCCAATGAAGGTAATCAAACACAAATAAACATAAATATGTAAATAATAAGGCTCTTAAATCAGTCCTGTACTTCAACATAAATCAACAGTTAACTGAACTTCTGACCCTTACAATAGGTTTGTGTCATTCATCACTCACAAACAATGTCCTCTCCTTTTTTCCCAGTATTCTTTAGCATCTGATGAAGACTGCAGTGTAAGGATGTATGGATGACGGCCATTTCTCCGGGGGTGCAGTTCTGCTCAGCATGGATGGAAGTAAGCAGTGTGTTTTATTTCATAAATGAGCCACGTCAAACCTAACATGTTATTTTTGGGTCATCCTGAGGGAAGTGGGCCAAAAAGATTGACAGCTACAAAGATGATAAAATGTTATTTGTTACTGAATAATTTAAAAGTTAAGTTTTCATTCGTTTTGAAACCAAAATAGGTGCCCTACGTGAATTGTGTAGCTCCGATGAGGAAAAAAATGGGGGGGGGGGGATGTTATTGTAATTACTCAGCCTGATTTGGAGCTGCAAAGATCTTCTATAATGTCCCACTCATCGCGAGTTTGCTTGTTAGAATGATCGCAGGAGTGACACCTTTTACTGTTAAAGATCTTTGTTAAATACGGACTTAAACTGCCACATGGACAGAGTCAGACCTCTGTCTCTCCTTTAGAGCAGACCTCTGGTCTGTGTGAATTTAATTCTGTAAGCGTGTGGATGACTTTTTGCAATAATACATCCCGTCTCCCAGTGTTTAATGTGCACGAGCCTGCTCATCTAAACTGTCCATCTTCATTGTACTTCCTCCTGTGCACCTGAAGAAGCTCTTGTGCTTCACCACAATCATCACGCCTACTAAATTCCGACCAATCACACTATTGCTCTCGCACAGCACTGAAAAAGTGCCCGGGCCATGTGTCGAGAACAAAATACCCCCCCCCCCCCCCCCCCCCTCCATATACAGCTCTTGTAGTCTTACAGTACATCTGTACACCTACCTGTGTGAGACACGTCACATCAGGACCGCTGCACCTGAAATTGATGAACCAAGGGCTGCATGTGTGTTTGTGTGAATGCTTGATACAAATTTGGATACAAATTCAACCTAGAGAAAGTGGACTTCAAACTTTCTTTTTTTTATTACGGCAAAGCCCAGCACCTGGAAATGTGAAAAAACACACATTAAGAGTTCTAATCAGGTAGTCAAGATTTTATTCAAATCTCCTTTTGTAACATTCCCCAATCATTAGACCTAAACTTAAAGCAACTCCCCTTTATTTCTGTTCAACATTTATTAACTCTACAAATTGAATACAAAAGATTTAAGCGTTCGACATTGTTAATATCATACAGTCTTGTATGATATTAAGTTAAGTTATATTTAGGAGAAATGGCTCTTGAATCCAGTTTGACAATCCTGCTGTTTGAATCCCAGTAGTTACTGAAAGCATCCAGCAGGTGGAGCCATTGTTTTAATGAGTAACACTGAAGAGTTCACAATCACGACTTATACAAAACAAACAATAAACTCAAAACTACTCTTAAGAGAGCGACAGCACAAAGTTTCCCTAATGGAGTCACCACAAAACACGTCTCAGCGACAGTTACGAAAATTACAGTTACACACATGGTTATTCACATTTGAAACACGATTCGCCAGCGAGACAATCAGATTGTTGCACTAGGGAGATCTGCAGTCACACACAACCAATCACAAGCAGTCTCCACGGAGATGAAGTCCTTCAGAGAATTTGTAGAGCGCACTCCTTGTTGCATGGTTTTGATTGGTGTGATGCTCTTCCTGCCAGCCACTCACAGAGCCCATTTACCTGAGGAACTCCTACATTCACACACACACACACACACACACACACACACACATAACTGGCCCACACCCGTCAGTCAGACACACATCCATACACACAACGTTACTCACACACAGACGAACCCAGGGGGAGTAACACCCCTCCCCTTAAGAGCGACGTTGACAAAAGAAAATGACAACAGGTTGTATACGAGACAGAGCATCAGCGATTACATTCTCAGAGCCTTTTTTTGTGTACTATTTGTAAATTATGGTCCTGCACCAGAGAAGCCCATCTCATAAGTCTCTGGTTATGGTTAGACATACGGCTGAGGAAGAGAAGCGGATTGTGGTCAGTGTATACCGTCAGAGGCCCCTGGCTAGACCCTACATACACCCCAAAGTGTTGTAGTGCTAACAGGAGGGCTAGGGTAACAGCACACACTACCATGAGGAGATACTGTTTGGTCCAAAACACAACTTGGTGGAAGCTATTCCACTCACGACTTGACGAAGCGCACCATTTGCGCATCAAGACGCCACTATCTAAATAGAAACCTGGAGCATCACTGGTATTACTCACTACTTTTTCATAGCACTCCTGCAAGGTTGGGTCGGCCTTCTGGGCTTCACACAGTGTAGCACAACCAACAGAAAGGGGAGACCTAGGAGGACATGGCGAGACTCTGAGTGCCTGAGCAGCAGGGACAGCAGGTTTCTCCTCATCCGGACTCTCCCTCACAGGTTCAGCATCACCTGAAAACACTGAAGCGACAGGGAGATCCAGAATTTCTAATAAGGGGGTTACCTTTCCACCAGCGATATTATTACACAGAAGCATTTGTATTCCTTTTATCAGCAAGGCAGGGAAAGCTGCAACATGGAATACACCAGAAACTAGATCAGAGGTTAAATGGACATAATTAATTGGACGTGGAACATACCCCATTTCGAAAACTTGAATGACAGCGCTGTATCCGCCTGCAGTCTGTTCTGAAAAGGGCAAACAGTCCGCTAAGATTAGCGACTGTGAACCACCTGTATCACGCAGAATACGCACCGGCTGCTGTTCTGTTGGGGCTCCCGTTAGTGACACCAGGCCATCTAAAAGGAATAGCTTGAAGCAAGAGTCAACATCATCAGAATTTGATTCATTAACAGTTATTTTGCTGTTGATCAAGCCCACCGGTTTTGTTTGGGACTCTTTACGTTTAACAGCCAAACAGTTTGCAATGACGTGCCCAGGCTTATGGCAATAATAGCATTCACGATCTTCTTTATTAGAACTGGGGTTGGCAGATGCACTAGGGCCACTAGGTGCACCAACAGAACGCTCTCTATTATTAGAAGCCACAGCAGGAAAAGATTTGTGCGTAAGCATGTACTCGCCAGCTGCTACCGCGGCTGCAGCCAGTGAGCCAATTCTTTGCTCATTAATGTGAGTCAAAAGTGAGGCCAAATCATAAATTTTCTCTGAAAAGAACGCTGTTCTCTCCAGCAAACTCAACATAAGTTTGAGTAGTGGCCTTCCTAGTATGTCTAAACTTCTGTCTATAGGCTTCAGGGACCAACTCATATGCCTTCAGAATCATATCCTTAACAACATCATAGTTTGTGCTGTCCTCTAGAGGGAGTGCCGACACAACTTCTTGAGCTTTGCCATTCAATCTGCACTGTAACAACTGTGTCCAGAGCTCTTTAAGCCATTGCAATGCATTGGCAATAAATTCAAAGGCAGGAAAATAGGAATCTATTTCAGCCTCTTGAAATGTGGGAACTAGAGCAATTTACTTAGTGATATCAAATGTGGGCAAGGTGGTGGAGAAAGGCTTACCTGCCTCACCGGTTGGCACCGATTGCACCACTCTGCTCTGGGCAGAATTGTGGCCTGACAGCTTTGTCAGCCACAATTTGCAACCTCCTCAACTCCAACTCAATGTGCCGTTCTTCCGTCTTTTGCTGAGCCTCCAGCTGTAGCCTAGCCAGGCATACTTTTAGCCGGGCACCCAAGCGTGACTCAGCACTGGTGTGACGCTCTTCCGGCCAGCCACTCACGAAGGAGCCCATTTACCTGGGGAACAGGTTCACACCTCCACACACAAGTGGCCCACGCCCCTGTCAGTCAGACACACCTCCACACACACACAACGTTACTCACACACACAGACAAACCCAGGGGGTGTAACAGTAATAAACACTGTTAGAAGTTTTATGTGGGATTAAAAGCTACTGAAGTACAAACGGTCTGAGCTGCTCACAAAGACCTCAGCTTTAAACCTGCACCTTACAGCTGAACATGCTGCCAAAGCAGGAAAATGAAGGCTGGAATGTGACTCAACCTGCTCGTTGTTCAAAGAACCACTGACAGCCCCTCCTCTCTCTCCAACACAAAGTGCAGCTCTGACAGTACATTTCCTGGTTCCTCCTCTTTAACAGATCTGCCAGCTGAGGGATCGGTCTAATCTCTGTGCTGCACAGTGACAGAGTTCAACAACCAAACTGCTGCAGATCAGCCAGCAAATGTGAAAGTAAACAACAGACTTGTTGAGAGCTGAAATGGCGCAGCAAAGAAACCAGCAGGACTCACTGAGGTTCTCTTCTGTCTGGATCTCCTGAAGGATCCGGTGACTGTCCCCTGTGGACACAGCTACTGCATGAAGTGTATTCAAAACCACTGGGATGAAGAGGACAGGAAGGGAATCCACAGCTGTCCTCAGTGCAGGAAGACTTTCACACCGAGGCCTGTCCTGGAGAAAAACATTCTGTTAGCAGAGTTAGTGGAGGAGCTGAAGAAGACTGGACTCCAAGCTGCTCCTGCTGATCACTGCTATGCTGGACCTGAAGATGTGGCCTGTGATGTCTGCACTGACAGGAAGCTGAAAGCCAGCAAGTCCTGTGTGGTCTGTTTGGTGTCATATTGTGAGAAACACCTCCAACCTCACTATGATGGACCTGCGTTCAAGAAACACAAGCTGGTGGAGCCCTCCAAGAAGCTCCAGGAGAACATCTGCTCTCGTCATGATGAGGTGATGAAGATCTTCTGCCGCACTGATCAGCAGTCTGTCTGTTATCTCTGCACAATGGATGAACATAAAGGCCATGACACAGTCCCAGCTGCAGCAGAGAGAGCTAAGAAGCAGAAGGAGCTCCAGGTGAGCAGGACAAACCTCCAGCAGGGAATCCAGGAGGCACAGAAAGATGTGAAGCTGCTCCAACAGGAGGTGGAGGCCATCAGAGGCTCTGCTGATAAAACAGTGGAGGACAGCCAGAAGATCTTCACTGAGCTGATCCGTCTGATCCAGAAAAGAAGCTCTGATGTGAAGCAGCAGGTCAGATCCCAGCAGGAAGCTGAAGTGAGTCGAGTCAAAGAGCGTCAGGAGGAGCTGGAGCAGAAGATCACTGAGATGAAGAGGAAAGACGCCGAGCTGGAGCAGCTCTCACACACAGAGGAACACATCCACTTTCTACACAAGTACCGCTCACTGTCAGCACTCAGTGAGTCCACACACTCATCCAGCATCAACATCCGTCCTCTGAGGTACTTTGAGGACATGACAGCAGCTGTGTCAGAGCTCAGAGACAAACTACAGGACACTCTGAGGGAGACGTGGACAAACGTCTCACTGACTGAAGTGGATGTTCTACTGTCAGGACCAGAGCCACAGACCAGAGGTGACTTCTTGAAGTATTCATGTGAACTCACCCTGGATCCAAACACAGCAAACACAAAGCTGTTATTATCTGAGGGGAACAGAAAAGTAACATTCATGAGTCAACAACAGTCTTATTCAAGTCATCCAGACAGATTCACTGTTTACTGTCAGGTCCTGAGTAAAGAGAGTCTGACTGGACGTTGTTACTGGGAGGTGGAGTGGAGAGGAGGAGGAGGAATTTTTGTATCAGTCGCATACAAGAATATGAACAGAGCAGAGTTGTTTGGATCCAATGATAAGTCTTGGTCATTAGACTGTGACAGAAACAGTTATAGATTTATCCACAACAAGATCCACACTGAGGTCTCAGGTCCTCGTTCCTCCAGAGTAGGAGTGTACCTGGATCACAGAGCAGGTATTCTGTCCTTCTACAGCGTCTCTGAAACCATGACTCTCCTCCACAGAGTCCAGACCACATTCACTCAGCCTCTCTATGCTGGACTTTGTCTTTATTATTATGGAGCCACTGCTGAGCTGATTAAAGTCCAATAGAGTAATGACAGGGGCAGAGGACAGGTTTATGATCAGAACATGTCTGCAGCTCTCTAAAGAAGCTGTGAGGGGTTAACAGCTTGTTAAAGTTCATCACATTTATTACAGGAAGAATTCTCTACATGCAGACTCAGCAGACAGTCGGCCATCTTTGAAAGTGGAGTAAACAACGTCACACAGACAGAACTTAGTGTGACAGAGAAAGGTGAAAATAATCAGAAGTCTGCACAGACACTGTAGTGATCAAAGCTGTAGATACATTTACACATCTTCTATAAAATATACTTTTAGATTACATTGTTGACTTTGTTGTATTTTGACCTTATTTTATCTCATTTTATTTTTCAACCCTTGCATGCTTCTTATTTCATTTTATGTTAATTGTTATACGTTTTATTTTTGCACCAATCGCTAAGGAAAATTCCTAGTAATGTGAAACCTCTTCACTTACATGGCAATAAACATGATTCTGATTCTGATATACCTGATCAGGCTGATTAATAGTTGTAGTTTATAGCTGCTGTGCTGGTGTTTCCTGATGATGATGGTTTAATTATTTTTTGACATTTTACAGTACATATAATAGTTTGTCATTATATAATAGTCTGATCTTTTATGTTGGATGTTTTGTGTGTGACACATGATATGAAATAAATATAATTCATCAAAGTAATCTTGTTTATTTGTTTTTATATTTTTAATCTTATTTTTTTCAGTAAAGAGGAAAAACTCTGTGTGTGAGGAATGTTCCAGACGTAGGTCTCACGACCTGGTGTTTATTTATGGTTTTGTTTTCCTTGTTTTGGGTTTTTAGTTTAATCTGTGTTTAGTTATTGTTATTTTGCTGTAGCTCTAGTGTTTTGTTTCTCTGGGTTTTTGTTTAGTTCTTGTCTAGTCTTGTCTTGTGCTTCCTGTTTTACTTTGGTAGTCCAGTCCCCCCTGTGCATTGTCTTGAGTTTTGCTTCCTGTGGTTTCCCTCCTTGTTTGAGTACTTGCCCTGCCCTCATGTGTGCCCCCTGTGCCTCGTCTTCCCTGGTCCCTTTGTATATAGTCTGTGTCTTCCCCTCTGTCATTGCTAGTTCGTCTCGTCCGGTGTAGGGTTTGTTTCTGTCCATGTCTCGTCCATGCCATGCCTTGTTCCTCGCCTACCATGCACTTCTGCCTGACTTCGGGGTGCTCCAGGTAGTAGCCTTGTTCATGCCATGTTTTTTGTTCTTGCCTTTTTACGCCATGTGCCTGTTTTTCTTAATCTTGTTCTGCCACGCAAAGTGTGATTTTTAGTTATTTTGTACTTTTCTATTTGACCACGCTGAGAGAGAGATTTTCGTTTTTGTATTGTTTTGCCCTCCTGGCTTTTAATAAAGGAGCTTTTGTTAATCTTAACCGCTCCATGCCTCTGCATTTGTGTCCTTCCCCTGACGAACCATGAAAGAAGGAGCTCCATCAAAATTGTTTCATTGATAATAATGAATCGTTCCATTTTAGCACGCACGCAGCTCTGGGCGTTGGAATTCCTGCGTCTGACGTCATCGCGTCCACATTCCGCCTCTTTTTTTTTGTAACTTCAACCAACCCGCGAGTTTTCCTTGAAAAGCTGTCAAAGTGATTCTAACAAACATGGTAAGTGTTAAACACGGAGAACAGGTTATGTGTTGATATGATGTGTGACGTTTCACTGTGAAATAACAACTGAAATGTCCGCACGTTGTTTAGAAAAAAAGGGCACGAGCCTGCTAGCTTGCTAACTAGCTTCCTAGCTAGGCAACGTGAGGATTGTTTTACACTTGAATTTCGCCGAATTCCCCTCGTTAAGGATGGTGTTTAATTTCCGTTTGTTATCAGGCTTTTACAGTCGGAACTGAAACGCCACAGAAAGAGAGTATAGCCGGTGATAGTGTCCCCAGTGCTGCAGGGTTGGCAGCCCCACACCTGTCATTAGGGCTGAGGAGGATGCTAGAAATAAGCAAGTTGTGCACGTCGTCAGTAATAAAAGTCAGCAGATGTGTGCATCACTGAGAGAAGATGCTGTTCTTAAGCAAATCAGCAGATTCAACATCTGACAAACTGTCCTTGTTAATATAGGCCTGCCAATGAAGGTAATCAAACACAAATAAACATAAATATGTAAATAATAAGGCTCTTAAATCAGTCCTGTACTTCAACATAAATCAACAGTTAACTGAACTTCTGACCCTTACAATAGGTTTGTGTCATTCATCACTCACAAACAATGTCCTCTCCTTTTTTCCCAGTATTCTTTAGCGTCTGATGAAGACTGCAGTGTAAGGATGTATGGATGACGGCCATTTCTCCGGGGGTGCAGTTCTGCTCAGCATGGATGGAAGTAAGCAGTGTGTTTTATTTCATAAATGAGCCACGTCAAACCTAACATGTTATTTTTGGGTCATCCTGAGGGAAGTGGGCCAAAAAGATTGACAGCTACAAAGATGATAAAATGTTATTTGTTACTGAATCATTTAAAAGTTAAGTTTTACTACTTTGACATATACAATATTTCCTTCAGTATGACCCAATGGAAGCACCAGCACAGCAGCTATAAACTACAACTATTAATCAGACTGATCAGATATATATTTTTATAGAAGATAATGTATCCACAGCTTTGATCACTGCAGTGTCCGTGCAGACTTCTGTAAGAAGTAGACTTCTGCAGACTGTAGAAGGACAGAATACCTGCTCTGTGATCCAGGTACTCTCCTACTCTGGAGGGATGAGGACCTGTTTGTATCACATGATCATTACTAAGATTTATCATTGGATCCAAACCTCTCTGCTCTGTTCATATTCTTGTATGTGACTGATTCAAAAACTCCTCCTCCTCCTCTCCACTCCTCCCAGTACCAACGTCCAGTCTGACTCTCTTTACTCAGGACCTGTGCATAATAGGTGAATCTGTCTGGATGACTTGGATCAGAGTCTGATCCATAGCCTGTGCTTTTCTGTTCCCTTCAGATAATAACAGCTGTGCTTGGATCCAGGGTGAGTTCACATGAACACTGTTGTCAACAAACATATTTGATCATAATTACAAACAGACAAAACAGGTCAGTGTTAAAAACCGTACGACCTCCCCGCTCCCACACCTGTCTGATCTGCTCACCTGAATCATCTGTGTTCATTTAAGCCTTACCCACCAACTCTAAGCTGCCATCTAGTGACAAACAAAAGCAATTACAGCTTAACTTCATGGCTCCTACACACCGGCCCCTAATTCTGAAAGTTATGAACAATTACATTAATGCAAGGAGACATCAACAAACATGTTTCTCATTTCTTTTGTTTGTCCTCTATTTGAGTCAGAGGTTACTAGCACATGACTCAGTGTGGGGTCACGACCTTCACCCCAGACTTCACATAGCCTCTTACAGAAGAAAGAGCTTGTTTATGGGCCTATCCAGCTCCCCAGTCTTTGTGGTACAAGTCCCTTCTTGTCAGGCTAAGTCTTTATCACTCTTCCATGATCCATGATCCACGTGGAGCTGTTTGATCCATGACGACAACAATGTCCCCCGTGGTGAAGATTCTCCGAGGCCTTGACCACTTCTGAAGTTCCTGTAACGCTGGCAAATACTCCCTTGTCCACCTTCTCCAGATTTAACAGCCACTTCATCCACTGCTGTGCAAAGGCATTAGAGATAGGCTCATCCCAAGACACCTTTTTTCTACACATGTCTTGCAACAAAAGCTTTGGCAACAAGGTGAATGGAGACAAAAATCCTAATGGATCAAAAATTGAACTAACAACTGAAAGAATCCCACGCCTGGTGTGTGGGCACTTTTTCACTGCAGGCTTATACATGAAAATATCATTTTCAGCACACCAATTCCAGCCAAGTGCTGTTTCCACAGGCAGACTGTCCTGCTCAGGGGCAACTGCCTAGTTGGTTTGGACCGCTTTTCCTCAGGAACAGATTTCAACACAGCACGGTTGTTGCTTGTCCATTTAACCAACTGAAATCCTCCTCTTGAGCACAATTCAGCAAGATCCACCACATCAGCATCGCTTGCTTAGCCGTGGGCAGAGACTTTAGACAATTGTCTACATAAAAATTGTGGCAGATGGTGTCAATCACTTCCCTTTTAAAACTGCCCTTGTTGTCCAGTGCAGTCCTCCTTAAAGTGTGATTGGCACAGCTAGGAGAGGAAACAGCTCCAAAAACATGCACTCTCACCCTGTGATGCACTGGGCTTTGTGACGTGCCTCCCTTAGGCCACCATAGAAAGCAAAGAAAATGTACATGTCTTTCTGACACCTTCACCTGATGAAACATAGCCTGCACATCCATCATCAAGGCAGCACTCTCTTGTCTTAACCTTGTTAACACACCAAAGAGAGAGTTTGTAAGATCAGGTCCCTGCAACAAGTTCAAAGATGTTGCCTTAAATCCGGCCCCACAATCAAAAACTACTCTTAAGGATTTCTTCCTTGGATGACACACTCCACGGTGAGGAAGATACCATACACCGCCATCTTTACACTCCAACTGATCTGGAGGCACCACTTCAGCGCATTCATTATCAATCATCTCTGTGAGAAAGGCTGTGTGTTGCTCCTGATAGGTCTTATTCTTTTCAAACTTTCTCTTAAGACTCTGCATGCGTTGCTCAGCTATGCATCTGTTGTTCGGCATGGCGATGTCATCCACCTTAAAGGGTAAATCTGTGCAATAATGACCACCTTGCAGACAAACAGAATTATCTCACATTCTCTCTTGAAATCTCCTGCTTCTTTTCCATGACCTTTTCATTAAAGTCCTTATTGTACTGAGACACCAACAGCTCTTCCAGTTTGATGACAGATATTCTATTAGCATATACGTTTGAACAGCTTCCCTGATAAGAGCAATAACCCCTTAAAGAACTGTTTATGGCCCACCCCAATAGAGACCTAAATTGTTTCAAATATTCCCATCTTTCAATATCTTGCTGAGTGGGGATGTTACTCTTTGATACTGGAATCGTTTCCTGTGTAAATACCTCTGGGAGCTCCATGAATTTATTGTTGTCCAAGGCAGCCACCTCCAATCCATACAGAATTCAGAATACAGAATTCAACAACCTTTTCCTGTCCCATAGTGCACAGCAGAATGTTGGTCTTTGCACCCTGAAGTTTTAATCTTTCCATACGACGACTGGAACAAAAGGTTGCTGTACTTCCTGGAGGGAACTGTGCTTCTGATGATTTGTTAGCTTTATCCTTATTGTGGACATGCAGAATAGTTGGATGTTTCAGACTGCACTCATCACATGTCAAACGATTTCTGCATTCCCTACTCATGTGGCCGACCTTTATGCATCCAAAACAGACACCGTTCTTCCTTAGAAGTAAATTTTCTCTCTTTGAGACATTTTATACAGCTTTGGACACTGAGATAACTGATGTGACTCTTCACAATGAATACAGCAAACTGTTAACACTTCTTTAGCTCCTCTATGTCAGACATGAAAATCCCTCACCTTTTGGCGAAAATCGCAGAAACCAAAATAGGTGAATACGTGAATCATGTAGATCCGATGAGAAAAAAAATGGGGGGGATGTTGAAGCGAAGGTGAAGGCAAGGCCATAGCGTCTGGACCTCGGTATGTTTTCAGGCAGATGTGCTTAAAAAGTCACGTTCGGTAATTACTCAGCCTGATTTGGAGCTGCAAAGATCTTCTATAATGTCCCACTCATCGCGGGTTTGATGTTAGAATGACTGCAGGAGTGACACCTTTTTACTCTTAAAGATTTTTGTTCAATACAGAGTCAGACCTCTGTCTCTCCTTTAGCTAACTGTAGAGCAGACCTCTGGTCTGTGTGAATTTAATTCTGTAAGCGTGTGGATGACTGTCTGCAATAATACATCCCGTCTCCCAGTGTTTAATGTGCATGTCGAGCCACTGTAACGCTGTGATTAATACTGGGATTAATTTCTTAATACACAGCATCGCCACCTTTTGGACAGACACTCTCGTCTGTGCGCTGTGTGTCTCCTTCTAGGAGTTTTTTGCCAGCTGCTCATCTAAACTGTCCATCCTCGTTGTACTTCCTCCTGTGCACCTGAAGAAGCTCTTGTGCTTCACCACAATCATCACGGCCACTAAATTCCGACCAATCACAGTATTGTTCTCGCACAGCACTGAGAGAAAACTGCCAGGGCCAATGTCGAGAACAGGCTGCGAGAGCTGCGAGAGAATCATAATGACATTAGCCACACCTATAAAATGTATGTATGTATTAGGGATGCACGATAACTGTTTTTTACAACTGATAACAATAACCGATAACTTCCTGCTTCTTGTAGCCAATACCGATAACAAACAACAACAGTTCCAATTCTTCAAATAAACTTTTATTGTTATTTCAAGTTAGCAAAACTCTGTTAACAATAAAATAAAGGGTTCTACAGAACCAAAAGCCTATGGCTGCTTGAAATGCACAATAGACCAAGGATTTCCAGTTACTTTTCAGTTACTTCTCTGAAATCAAAATAAATGAAATGTGTGACTTCCAAATCAGTGTCAATGTTAACCCAGTCATATTAACAAGTGCATGATATAATACAAAAATAAAGCTTTCAGACATAAATGTAATGCACTCAAATCAAACATGTAATTGATACATTTACAAAAAAAATGTACAAAAAGTGCAATCAATGCCTTTTATAGAACAGAAAGCATAATGTCAGCTTCTGCCTAAGGTTTTCCTTGAAAAAATTACATTTTTCATCAAGACAACGGGCTTCTCAATCTTCCAAGTCTGAATAGGCCACCAATGCAGAGCACAGGAACAAAGTGCTTTCTGTGGTCTTGCACTGATATACAACGGAGAGTGAAAATGTGAATTGTCATACATTTCACTTTCTTAAGTGTGGGTGGATCAGGGGGAGATTTTTGTTTATGAAAAGTAACATCTCAGTCTTTTCAGATCTGATTCGGTTTCTTTTATCATCAATCACATCAGCACAGCAGCAGCAGAAAACAAGCGCTCGCTGTCAGCGCTAGTGCAAGGGGCAGAGAGGTATTTATGTGCAAGTTGGGCAGGGGTTGGAAAACGGGACTTGTTGCTTCTCCAGTCTGGGCTCATGGGAAGCGTGGGCCCAGCTGTCTTGTCTCTAGTCAGCTGTTCACATGTCTCTCTCTGAAATAGTGAGTCTGTTTGTTACCAAACCGCTATAAAAACAAAGAAGAAGAATCTCTGTAGTTACTGAAAGCATCCAGCAGGTGGAGCCATTGTTTCAATGAGTAACACTGAAGACAATAAATCAAGTTTTAAAACAAGTCTTCAGTCTCAAACATGTATGATTGTATCTGGACTGGATCAGTTCCTGTCATTGTTTAGAGGCAGAGGTTGATCACATTCATGTTCAAATATAACAAGTGTGTTTGTTTGCCCTTTGCTGTGTCTGACAGGAGTGGACTACAATTAAACTGTGTGTTTTAAATGGAAATAAACACTGTTAGAAGTTTTATGTGGGATAAAAAGTTACTGAACTACAAACGGTCTGAGCTGCTCACAAAGACCTCAGCTTTAAACCTGCACCTTACAGCTGAACGTGCTGCCAAAGCAGGAAACTGAAGGCTGGGATGTGACTCCTCCTGCTTGTTGTTCAAAGAACCACTGACAGCCCCTCCTCTCTCTCCAACACAGTGTGCAGCTCTGACAGTACATTTCCTGGTTCCTCCTCTTTAACAGATCTGCCAGCTGAGGGATCGGTCTAATCTCTGTGCTGCACAGTGACAGAGTTCAACAACCAAACTGCTGCAGATCAGCCGGCAAATGTGAAAGTAAACATGACGTGCTGACTGACGCTCCTATTTCCTGGTGAGGAAGTGAAACTCTTCAGACTTGTCGAGAGCTGAAATGGCGCAGCAAAGAAACCAGCAGGACTCACTGAGGTTCTCTTGTTCCATCTGTCTGGATCTCCTGAAGGATCCGGTGACTGTCCCCTGTGGACACAGCTACTGCATGAAGTGTATTCAAAGCTTCTGGGATGAAGAGGACAGGAAGGGAATCCACAGCTGTCCTCAGTGCAGGAAGACTTTCACACCGAGGCCTGTCCTGGAGAAAAACTTCCTGTTAGCAGAGTTAGTGGAGGAGCTGAAGAAGACTGGACTCCAAGCTGCTCCTGCTGATCACTGCTATGCTGGACCTGAAGATGTGGCCTGTGATGTCTGCACTGACAGGAAGCTGAAAGCCAGCAAGTCCTGTCTGGTCTGTTTGGCCTCATACTGTGAGAAACACCTCCAACCTCACTATGATGGAGCTCCATTAAAGAGACACAAGCTGGTGGAGCCCTCCAAGAAGCTCCAGGAGAACATCTGCTCTCGTCATGATGAGGTGATGAAGATCTTCTGCCGCACTGATCAGCAGTCTGTCTGTTATCTCTGCACAATGGATGAACATAAAGGCCATGACACAGTCCCAGCTGTAGCAGAGAGAGCTGAGAAGCAGAAGGAGCTCCAGGTGAGCAGGACAAACCTCCAGCAGGGAATCCAGGAGGCACAGAAAGATGTGAAGCTGCTCCAACAGCAGGTGGAGGCCATCAGAGGCTCTGCTGATAAAACAGTGGAGGACAGTCAGAAGATCTTCACTGAGCTGATCCGTCTGATCCAGAAAAGAAGCTCTGATGTGAAGCAGCAGGTCAGATCCCAGCAGGAAGCTGAAGTGAGTCGAGTCAAAGAGCGTCAGGAGGAGCTGGAGCAGAAGATCACTGAGATGAAGAGGAAAGACGCCGAGCTGGAGCAGCTCTCACACACAGAGGACCACATCCACTTTCTACACAAGTACCGCTCACTGTCAGCACTCAGTGAGTCCACACACTCATCCAGCATCAACATCCGTCCTCTGAGGTACTTTGAGGACATGACAGCAGCTGTGTCAGAGCTCAGAGACAAACTACAGGACACTCTGAGGGAGACGTGGACAAACGTCTCACTGACTGAAGTGGATGTTCTACTGTCAGGACCAGAGCCACAGACCAGAGCTGACTTCTTGAAGTATTCATGTGAACTCACCCTGGATCCAAACACAGCAAACACACAGCTGTTATTATCTGAGGGGAACAGAAAAGTAACATCAATGAGTGAACAACAGTCTTATTCAAGTCATCCAGACAGATTCACTCAGTGGTTTCAGGTCCTGAGTAAAGAGAGTCAGACTGGACGTTGTTACTGGGAGGTGGAGCGGAGAGGAGGAGTTTGTGTATCAGTCGCATACAAGAATATGAACAGAGCAGAGTTGTTTGGATTCAATGAAAAATCTTGGTCATTACAATGTGACACAAACAGTTATAGATTTTGGAACAACAAGATCCACACTGAGGTCTCAGGTCCTCCTTCCTCCAGAGTAGGAGTGTACCTGGATCACAGAGCAGGTATTCTGTCCTTCTACAGCGTCTCTGAAACCATGACTCTCCTCCACAGAGTCCAGACCACATTCACTCAGCCTCTCTATGCTGGACTTTTGCTTCATCATGTTGGAGCCACTGCTGAGCTGATTAAAGTCCAATAGAGTAATGACAGGGGCAGAGGACAGGTTTATGATCAGAACATGTCTGCAGCTCTCTAAAGAAGCTGTGAGGGGTTAACAGCTTGTTAAAGTTCATCACATTTATTACAGGAAGAATTCTCTACATGCAGACTCAGCAGACAGTCGGCCATCTTTGAAAGTGGAGTAAACAACGTCACACACAGACAGAACTCAGTGTGACAGAGAAAGGTGAAAATAATCAGAAGTCTGCACAGACACTGTAGTGATCAAAGCTGTAGATACATTTACACATCTTCTATAAAATATACTTTTAGATTACATTGTTGACTTTGTTGTATTTTCACCTTATTTTATCTCGTTTTATTTTTTAACCCATGCATGCTTCTTATTTCATTTCGTTAATTGTTATACGTTTTATTTTTGCACCAATCACTAAGGAAAATTCCTAGTAATGTGAAACCTCTTCACTTACATGGCAATAAACATGATTCTGATTCTGATGTATCTGATCAGGCTGATTAATAGTTGTAGTTTATAGCTGCTGTGCTGGTGTTTCCTGATGATGATGGTTTAATTATTTTTTCACATTTTACAGTACATATAATAGTTTGTCTTTATATAATAGTTTCAGAGGAGGAGGATGCTAGAAATAAGCAAGTTGTGCACGTCGTCAGTAATAAATCACCACAACAAAGACACAAGTCTGCCTTTTCTTTCTCCCTTTCCTTCTTTATGTGAGCAGATGTGAATATCACTGAGAGAAGATGCTGTTCTTAGAGGAATCCTCTCAAGGAGAGACCATGGTGTCCATGACCATTGCTGTATGTAAACATGAAGGATGCATACAGCTGTACCCCCCTCCCCTGTCTGGGTAGATTGGATCACAGTTCGATCCACCTAACCCACTGTTATGAGCCCCTGGTTAAGAGGCTGCCTGTGACCACAAGGACAGTGAGGAGATGGTCAGAGGACAGCTGTCTGGCACTGGGCTGCTTTGAAACAACAGATTGGGAGGTACTCTGTGAGCCGCTTGGTGAGGACATTGATGGGCTTACAGGGTGCATCACAGACTACATCAATTTCTGTGTTGACTGCAACGTCACAACAAGGATTGTAAAATGTTACCCAAACAACAAGCCCTGGGTAACAAAGGACATTAAAGCCATCCTCAATGAGAAGAAGCAGCTTTCAGAGGTGGCAACAGGGAGGAGCTGAGGGCCATTCAGAGAGACCTGAAGGTGAAAACCAGAGAGGCTAAAGAAAACTACAGGAGGAAGCTGGAGTGGAAACTCCAGCAGAACAACATGAGGAATATCTGGAACAGCATGAGGACCATCTCAGGTTTCAGACCAGCTATCAGCGGGGGTGATGGTAGTGTGGAAAGGGCCAATGAATACACTCTCAGTCTCCACTCTTCACACCTCTCCAGGTTAGAAGACAGTTGAGCAAACTCCCCACCAGCAAGGCTGCAAGACCTGATGGTGTTAGCCCTCGGGTCTTCAAAGACTGTGCTGACCAGCTCTGGAGTGCTTCACCGGGTCTTCATCATGAGCCTGAGTCTCCAGAGGGTCCCTGTGCTGTGGAAGATGTCCTGCATAGTGCCGGTGCCGAAGACGCCGCGGCCCAGTGGTTCTTCGGACTCATTCTGGAACAGCTCCGGCCTACTGTTAGGCCTCACCTGGACCCTCTCCAGTTCACCTACCAGCCCCAGCTGGGAGTGGAGGATGCCATCATCAAGTCAGCGAGCACTATGAGGGTCATGATTTTTGACTTCTCCAGTGCCTTCAACACTATCAAGCCGGCTCTTCTGGGTGAGAAATGTTGGTTACATATTGTAACCCCAGATTCTATGAGTATAGGCACAGCCCTGCGTATGCAGCGGTGTTTGTCTGACACAGTGGTCAGCAGCACCAGGGCCCGACAAGGGACAGTCCTCTCTCCCTTCCTCTTCACGTTCTACACCTCTGACTTCAGCTACCAGACATGTCATCTCCAGACGTTTTCAGATGACTCTGCCATATGTATCAGCAAAGGTGAAGAGTCTGAGTACAGGACTGTGGTGGAAACACCAGCACAGCAGCTATAAACTACAACTATTAATCAGACTGATCAGATATATATTTTTATAGAAGATAATGTATCCACAGCTTTGATCACTGCAGTGTCTGTGCAGACTTCTGTAAGAAGTAGACTTCTGCAGACTGTAGAAGGACAGAATACCTGCTCTGTGATCCAGGTACTCTCCTACTCTGGAGGAAGGAGGACCTGTTTGTATCACATGATCATTACTAAGATTTATCATTTAATCCAAACCTCTCTGCTCTGTTCATATTCTTGTATGTGACTGATACAAAAACTCCTCCTCCTCCTCTCCACTCCTCCTCCCAGTACCAATGTCCAGTCAGACTCTCTTTACTCAGGACCTGTGCATAATAGGTGAATCTGTCTGGATGACTTGGATCAGAGTCTGACCCATAGCCTGTGCTTTTCTGTCCCCCTCAGATAATAACAGCTGTGTTTGGATCCAGGGTGAGTTCACATGAATACTTCAAGAAGTCAGCTCTGGTTCTGACAGTAGAACATCCACTTCAGTCAGTGAGACGTTTGTCCACGTCTCCCTCAGAGTGTCCTGTAGTTTGTCTCTGAGCTCTGACACAGCTGCTGTCATGTCCTCAAAGTACCTCAGAGGACGGATGTTGATGCTGGATGAGTGTGTGGACTCACTGAGTGCTGACAGTGAGCGGTACTTGTGTAGAAAGTGGATCTGTGTGGACGCTGCTGCTATAAGTTAACTCAAAGCTGCTGCTCACCTAGTTGATGCTCCATAATCAGGCATCACAGCAGCATCTGCAAGGGGAACATCTGCTCAGTTCAGCATCACTTACAGTTGGCTTCCACATCTGTATATTGTATTAAAGCCAATACATTTCCAATAAATACAACACCTCTACTTTACTGAGTGAGCTTTTAGTGGCAGAGAGGGCCACACACAAAGGACAACACTTTGGACATAGTATTTATTTCAGTCTTGAAAGTTTATAACAACTTCTGGATAAAATGACATGAAAACAAAACAAAAAAAGAAAAAAACAAACAAATTAATACACATTTTTAATCGCACCCCAGGCTGACAAAATTAGAATTCATAAAAGAAGTCTTGAAAAAAATAAAAATAACAATAAAACCACAGGAAAATCTCCCCCCCCCATATACAGCTCTTGTAGTCTTACAGTACATCAGGAGTCTGTACACCTAGTGTGAGACACGTCACATCAGGACCGCTACACCTGATATTGATGAACCAAGGGATGCGTGTGTGTTTGTGTGAATGCTTGATACAAATTTGGATACAAATTCAACCTAGAGAAAGTGGACTTCAAACTTTCTTTTTTTTTTTATTACGGCAAAGCCCAGCACCTGGAAATGTGAAAAAACACACATTAAGATTTCTAATCAAGTAGTCAAGATTTTATTCAAATCTCCTTTTGTAACATTCCCCAATCATTAGACCTAAACTTAAAGCAACTCCCCTTTATTTCTGTTCAACATTTATTAACTCTACAAATTGAATACAAAAGATTTAAGCGTTCGACATTGTTAATATCATACAAGACTGTTATATTTAGGAGAAATGGCTCTTTCTGTACTCAGTAGGTAGCTTTATTGTTTGGTGAAATGCTTGACCGCTTTGTGGTTTCAAACGGTGGACAGTCTCCCCACAGCCAAATAAAGTTTATATATGTTTTTATCCTCTTTTTCAAATATATATTTATTATATATAAAATACTGTTTCATTCATAAAAGCCTTAACTTTGTACAATATCTGAGTTGTGTGTCAGTGAGCGTAAATGTGTGTGTTTGTGCGTGCATGTGTGCAACCTAAAAAGAACCTGGAAAATTGCCTGGTAACAAACAGCTGATACTGATTCAAGACCTAATACACTAAAAACAAAAAGTGTTTTACACAATATACACATTTTATTACTTACAAAAAAAAGTAAGAGAAGGAAGGTGTAGGCTGAGGATTAGTGGGCGGGCTACAGCAGGGTTAGTACCACCAAATGTAACATAAAAACGACAGAGTGAGAGAGGGTGTGTGAATGAAAAGCATGTAAAATAAACAATAATAAAAGGCAGCCAGTCTCACTAAGGAAATCTCATCGTCAGTGCATCACTCATCCTGGATGTTCCGAAGTCAAAGTGCCGATTTGGTAACCGTGGAGACCATCCACGCCTTAACAATAAAAATGAAAAAATGAAGAGCACTTCTGTCAAGAAACGGATGTACAGACACATTTTTGCTGCACCAATGCGTCAAAAGTGATTTAAAAAAAAAAATAGACGAAGAAGAAAAAGAAACAATCCTTGGAGGAAAGAAGGGAAAGAATGAAAAATGCACTTTTGCTGTCACACATCCATCATGGCACCATTTAGTGGATATTTTTCGGCTTTCACTTTGAGGTACTTCTTAAGAAAAACAAAGACTAAATGTAAGATTTATTTATGTCAGTTTTTTTCTTTTTTTAAGCTGTGTTGCACAGTAGCACCATTAAGTTTTTTTTTTTTCGGAAGACAATGCACCATTGGAATTCCACCTCGTTGCCCTTGCAACAATCAGGGCGATGACTGCTCCCCACCCCCCTCCCTGCTTGTCCCCCATCATCCAATCATCTCTGGGTCAGGGGTCCCATTGGCAACAATGGGTTTGTTTGTTGCCATGTGCTGTTACGTCCTCTTCATGCAGACCACACAACGGCTGACGCGCGTACGTAGGTTACCCGCCTTTAAGGTCTCCGACTGGGGCCTCCTGCAAGGTGGAAAGGGTATGAAAGACGGTTTTAACACAAGAGTATGCGAGAGATTTAGGACTAAATGATGATGACTGTTGGCCATTTTAACATAGAGGTCAATAGAGAGTGACACAGACCCATAAATGGATGGTCTTTGTGCGTTGGCTTGATTTCTAAGCTGCTTGACTCTCCTATTGGAGCCAGGAAGTATCCACTTAAAATCCTCTATGTGTGTCATGAGCCAGGGTCTTGGCTCCTTGTCTTTTATTATATTGTTTATTTTGTTATTTAGTTTTCAGTGTTTGTCCTCTTTCTCTGCTTCTCCTCAGTCCTTCCCTCTCTCCTTCTCTTCCTCCCTCCTCTTTCTCTGCTCCTCCTCAGTCCTTCCCTCTCTCCTTCTCTTCCTCCCTCCTCTTTCTCTGCTCCTCCTCAGTCCTTCCCTCTCTCCTTCTCTTCCTCCTCCCTCCTGTTCTCTGCTCCTCAGTCCTTCCCTCTCTCCTCCTCTAGCCTCCTCCCTGATTATCAGCTCCTCCCTAATTATGTTCACCTGTGTCGTCTCTCCTCTTTTTAAGCCCTGTGCCTTCCCTTTGTCTTTGTCAGTTCTTCCCTTGTGATTCCCCGTGTGCACCTCCGTGTTTCCTCATGTTTCCCCGATCATCCTCAGGTTTGGTTTGGTTTATCCTTTTGTGTTTATTTTGTACTTTTTACCTTTTGTTTGGCACTGTTCCCAGTAGCCCTCCTTTCGTTTACCTGCTCCTCTGGACTGGTTTTTGTGTTGGCTTTAAATAAAGCTCCCCTTTTGTTGAACATTATTTTGTCTGCGCTTGGGTCCTATTAAGAACTACACCCCACATAACATGTGTGTGTTTACCTGAACATCTCTGATTGCTCCACAGTGGCCAGCCAGAAGCTATAGGAGTTGCCGTAGTAGTTGCATGTCCCTCTGCCGTGGCACTCTATGAAGGGAGAGCTGCGGAACTCCTCCAAGCAGGAGCCGGGGGACGCCAGAGCCTGACCAGAGCCCTCTGCACCAGCACTGGTGTGCTGGGGAGGATGGAGAAGAAATGCAGGTATTAGAACAGCTGGAATTCATCAGTGTAGTTGTGTTCTGTTTATTGCTTTACAGGTTTGGGTTTCTTGGTTCTCAAGTTGGATTTTAAGCAGATTTAAGTGAGAACGCTGGCAGAACTAATGTTTTTATTGGTGCATAATTACTTATAACTATATATCTGTGACTTTATTAGCTTAGATTCTTTGTTGCATCAGGAGCAGGGCCTCTCTGTGTGTGTATGTTTTCAGTTGGTTTTCAACTTCACCCTCACCACTAGCTGGCACTTGATTATACGCACACTGGTCCTTTAAGGTTGGGTTTAAACATTAATAATAAATGTCCTACCATCATGAAGGAGTATCCTATCCACAGAGATTCCCAGTTTGCAGGGCATGAAGGAATCTGGATGGTCTGACTGTGGACTGCAATGACCATGGCTGGAGCTTCACAAACTACACACCTGGACACACACAAAAAGAATCTAAACACCACACACCTTCACACATTTAGCAGTACTTCCATTTTGCCTCACTGCTTTGTCTTTACCTGCTAATGTAAGGTTTGATGCTCTCTCCCGTGATGGGTGCCATGCTCATGGGCATGGGCTCAGGCGTGGACAACCAGTAGGAATAGTCGTTACGGGAGGCAAAGTTGCAGACGTTGTTAATGTTGCAGAACATAAAGGGCATGGTGCTGAACCTGCGCAGACAGCTGCCGGCTGTGCCTGGAAGAGGATGGTTTATTCAGTGAAGTGTGTTTGATGAACTAGGATTGTAGCAAAGGTTCCATAAAATGCTTTCTTACCAAGGTCCTGTCCATGTGCTCTCTCATTGCCCTGCACGTACAACAGAGAGTATCCGTCATAGATCACGCCTGTTCTCTCAGGGCAGATGGGCACTTCATCAGACTGACTGTGTCGGGTGATGAGGAAACCATGGGCTGCAGAAACGGATCCTGGAGGACCAGGTGGACCCTGTGGACCATCTGAACCAGGGGGCCCAGGGAAACCACGTCCACCTAGGATGAGGGAAGAGCCATATATTTATAAATAGAGTCACTGGGTTTCAGCAGGGATTCAAAGGATCCTTTTTGAAAAAGGGAATAATTTTCTTACCAGGCTGACCAGCAGGTCCAGTGTCTCCCTTTCTGCCAGGGGGACCACTAAAGCCAGGAGGACCATCAGTACCAGCATCTCCAGGTTCACCAGGTGGACCTGAGAGTGAGGAGATAGAGAAGTCCTCCTTTAATAAACCTCAGCTAGGGTCCTGTTTTACTCATTCTGTTATTCTGTCTATTTTATTCAAATGTAAAATGTGGATTTGCAGCTGACCAAACAGCCTGAAAGATCTTGTATAAAATTTCAGTGTTACATTTTATATGCATTTTATATTTTGCATGCTATGCTCTCCTTCAGGTCAGCTTTACCCACCTGTAAGTCCTTCCCGTCCAGTATTACCAGGTTGTCCCCGAGAACCAGGTGGGCCCGGAGGACCAGGGGGTCCTCGTTCTCCCTTCACCACAATGGGAGCTGCAGCCACGCCAGGATCACCAGGAGGTCCTAGTTACAAAGGAAATGAATGCATTAGAAACCCTGTTTTTATTTCAAAGGTGTAAAGACAATGTGTTTCATATGTGGCTCAGCTCACTCACCGGGAGGTCCGACATCGCCAGGATCTCCAGCAGGGCCACCACGGCCAGGAAGTCCCAGTTCTCCCTTTGGTCCTGGTGAGAATGCAAACAAAATTAAATACTTGGGTTTTGCTTATAATGAATGTTTTGAAATCCTTTTTTTTAATGAGGTGAGCTAACCAGGGAATCCCGGAACACCAGGAAGTCCAATGTCTCCCTTCACACCTGGGGCACCAGGAAGACCAGAGGGACCCTGGTAAGAAAGAAATAAAAAAAAAGTAAATAACTTAGTTCTTTAAATTCAGGCCAGCACCCGCATTCTTCAATGGATGTGGCCCATCAAGGTGCAGCCTTGGTAGGTCACTTTCTCCTTGACAAAAAAAACCCATCACTGGGTCTAACAGGATGGAGTCATAAGGGAGTGACATGTTAGATCCGTCACTACCCACCAGGTGCCCAGCTTTCAAAGGAGCAGCCACTGAAACACAGCTTATGTTCGACAAACAAAACAATGGTGCAAAATATAATAACCCTCATACCGGGAATCCTGAAACACCAATGTCTCCCTTCTGTCCAGGGAAGCCAGGCTGGCCAGGAGCACCAGGAATACCCTTCTCTCCCTTGACGCCGCCACTTCCTGCGGGTCCACGGGGACCCTGTGGGCCAGGTGCACCTTCAGACGCAAAGGGTAAAATGTCACTTTGGAATAATAGTATACCAACACAACACAACAGGACAAACCATGTCCCACATAGGTATTTCTGTTTAGCACTAAGGGGGTCTGTTACAATACAAGTACAATACAAGTCAATTAGTTTCCATCTAGTGGTCAGAAGCTGAACCAAGTCCAACCCATGGCTTGTTCCCAGAAAGATAAACACATATGTACTGTATCAGTGTTCATGTGTTAGCAGCCATCTTGAATATTTATGTTCATATTGTAGCTAATACTTCTGACGCAGAGCTCAGAGTTCCTGGTTTGTTGTTCAAGTCAGCAATGGCAACAAAACTCGTCAGGAGAAAATTATCCTGTGAAACAGTTTGTGGATTTGTTTCAGAAAATTCTGTGTGAGGCCTCCAGTTTGTCCTGTGGTGGTTAAGACGTGGTTAAAACACAACTGCACATGTTACCAGAATATTATCAGTACATTATGACAGATCCAGAGACTTGGACTTCAGGGGAAATTGATCTTCCAACCCCTCCAATGACCATCACTTGGCACATTCATGCATTTATGCCACAACAAATCACATGTAAGAGCTGGTCCCAGAAAACCATCAAACCACGTGAGTCTAACCTGATGGACCTAGGGTTCCCAGAATTCCCGGGTAAAGCGGAGCCCGGTTGACAGCACGCGGGACAAAAAAAAAAAGAAAAAGGAGGTTTAGACAGAGACAAGAAACGCTAGAGACTAACAATGAAAGCACACGGCTCAGGGACAGGATCCAGAACTAGCAAATATGTTAAGTTAGCTGTCCTCTGTGAGGGAGTTCAGAATAAAACTGTTTAGTTTTGTTGTTGATAAATTCACCACATTATAGCATTTAACTTAAAAAAATACAGACTGCCAATTGGCTGATTTCTGAACCTTGGAAAATAATTGTTTTAAGGTTTAACCCACAACACATTTATAATATCTTGAAAAAGAAGCATCTACTATACCTGTCTGTAATCTTCCAAACTGGAAATATAGTATGTCACACACTGTTTCAATACTTTAAGTGAGTTAGTTTTATGGTGTTTTTTTGTGCTATAAGATAAAGACTTGTCCTACAGATGATCAAGATAACATGCTGCTAGTGCTCATGTGTAGATATTAAAACTCACGTGTTATCATTTTCATGAAACTTGTTGCTTACTTGCTAAAGGTGCATTATACTACCATCAGTGTGCATGAAAGAAAGCCAAAAAAAAGTCATTAGGAAGGAACAACGAAAGGATGCACTGATTTCCCGACAGTTTTAGGTGAAATTTGTTCCCAGTGAATCAGAGAGTGAGGTTAAACTTGGTCGATGCTGCTGTAAAAGGACGTGCAGAGGAAGTCTAGACACCATTGATCTGACCTGAGGGGCCTGTTGCGGCCAGATGTATGTGTCATCACACGAAGTCGCGGGTGCCACGCCACAGTGGGTGTGGCCAAGCCACAGGAAATAGGAAGTGATGTTTTAAGGCATAATTTTTATAAACTCACACCAAGAAAAACACTCAAGTGTTTTCATGGCTTGCCTCACACAGTGCTCGTGTGTGGATCGGTGCTGACACTAAAAGATGCATTTTTATATTGATATAGATATAGAAGATATAGAGTGGCATATGATGCCAATGTTTTCACATTTAGTGAATAAGGTTTTAAATGTGAGGATTGGATATATCTTGGTAATACTGGCACCTGTGGCAGTTCATTGAACTGCAGTCTTGCTGTCATTGATCTGATCACTGTTAAAATTTTGTATGTTGTGATACAATTAACAGCATTAGTTACTTAAATATTAAAAATCAGAACGTCAGAAGCCTGTATTTGCAGAACAAGAAGATTTTTCACGATTTCTACATTTTAACAAAAAAAATGCACTCATTGTCAGGGCTGCCCACTCTACAGCACTGTGTGAGGCTTGTTCCCAGTGTGTATAAACAGCATTGTGTGTGTTGGGACGAACAGTGTCCATGCAGATCACTGGTTGGTGGGACAAAACACACACACATGGCAGCCAGACAAAGCCAGAGACAAACTGACCGACTCTCATTTAATTCACTCCTGTTAACGGACAACATACAGGACACAAATCTGATTTACTGCAGAATTTCTATGAATGAACATTCATTGTGAGAATCCAGGTAAATCAGATTCGGTAACACTATCTTAAGATGAATTTTGAGTTTTTTGTGTTTGCCTCGGGCTTCGCTGTTTTTTTTTTTTTCAAAATGATCCAGAAAACGCTGAATGCACACCAGTTGAAAAAAGGATGAGCATACAAAGACAGACACAGTACTTCAGAGCTGTAAAGAGATTTGGAGATGGCAGCTTCCCCCTTAATGAGACCAGGAGAAGAGGGGAAAAGGGGTGAGGAGACATGAGGGTGGATAAATTGGTGGATTGAAAAAAAGGATGCTAACATGGACACGACAAAGTCGCATAACCCGTGCTCTTTTTGGAGATGCTTGGTCAAAACCCCAGTGACAAATGGTGCATGGTGCGATGCACCCTTCCTGGGGAGAAGGTGGTGGTGATGTTGACAATGACTGGTTGGGTGTGTTGGTGCTTAAACACTTGATGGTGCTGATTGGTGCAACAACATTCCATGCAAATCAACTGATACTGAGACAAGAGCATTCACATTGAAAGTGCAGTTTCTGCACATTTGTTGTCTGGTTTTCGCTGGCCAGGTGAAAAATAAATTTAGACCTGTCGAACTGAAAGGTTGCAATTGACATGACATGGTCTGGGTCTGAAATCAGGACCATTGTGATGGTGGATACAAGCATCAAAAGGAACCATTGATGCTAGAATGGACCAAGATATCAGTCTGCTGATATTGGTCTTTCACAGATGTACCATGTTGGTGGATTGTTGGCCGATTATCCACTTTCAGAACTGTGCTCTAATGTGCCAATCTGTGACAAAAATCTGTGTTGGCCAAAAAAAAAGAATCGGTTGGGTCGTACTTGAAACTTATGTTGCCAGAAGGAGAGTATAAGAACATCTATAGCCATAACCAGAAAACCAGGCAGCAATTTCTTGCAGTAAATGTGGTGGTGACAAATCCCACCCCAGTGCTTTACCTGCTCTTCCAGGTGGTCCAGGCTGTCCTTGGATTCCTTTAGGTCCTGGTATAGCCTGTCCTGGAGCACCAGGAGGGCCAGTGTTACCTGCAGGACCAGGGGAACCGGGGAAGCCTGGGTCTCCTTTCGGTCCAGGGAATCCAGGTGAGCCAGATGGGCCAGAAAGACCGGGGTCTCCCTTAGCACCTTAACAGGTAATTACAAAGTTAAGATTGTAGAGAAGAAGAAATAAAACACGGTTGTGTCCATTGTGTAGTGTATACCAATTTACCTGGCAACCCTGGAATTCCAGCAGGACCAGGACTACCATAACCAGAAGGACCTAAAATAAAGAAGAGTGCATTATGCGTAATCCTTAGCAAGAAACATTTGTATAAGCAACATCTGACCAAAATGTCTTGCCTGGCTCTCCTTTGACTCCAGGTGGTCCTGGGATCCCATCTCGACCTGCTTGACCCTTCTCTCCTGGCAATCCAGGTGCTCCTGGTCGACCAGGCTCTCCTGGTCTACCTGGAGCTCCTGTGAGACCTGGTCCTCCTGGAGCACCATCAAGACCCTTGGGACCAGGGATACCAGGGGAACCTGACAATAAAGCAGACAAAAAAATCTCCTTGAGTTAGTGTAGGTTTGTTTTTTTAACTCTGAACAAGAATGACTAAATGTTTAGTACTACTTAAAATGTAATTACTCTGTACAGCGACTCACTGTTTATTTCTCAATCTTTTCTAAGGCCACAACTCCACATTTACCTTGGAATCCTGGGAGGCCGGGGTCGCCTTTAACACCTGGTCCTCCTGGTAAACCTGGAAGACCTGATGACCCTGGGGTTCCTTTCTGTCCAGGACTACCTGGGAAGCCTGGCTGGCCTGGCTCACCCTACAAGCAAAAAAATGTAAGTGTGAACCAAGATTTAGATATTAAAGTTATGTGGATCTAGGAATTCCACTGGCTTTGTCATGTACCTTGGGTCCGGGTATTCCAGGTGGTCCAACACCAGCAGAACCAGGTTCACCTTTAGCTCCAGGGAATCCAGGTGCCCCTGGCTGTCCAGACAAGCCTGGCCTACCTGGCTGACCTGGTAGACCCTTCTGCCCATTTGGTCCTGTGGTACAAAAAAAAAACATTTAACCAGAGAGCAATTATGACTCAAACGTAAGTACTGATGGTTCCTGGAAAGGTATACATCATATTTAACATAAATGCTTTACCTGGGACTCCCATTTCGCCCATGCTGCCTTTTAGTCCAGGAGCTCCAGGGCTTCCTGGACCACCTGGTATGCCAGACTCTCCCTTAGGACCTGCACAAAAGCAGAAACAACATTCATGTGCATGAGCATATGTGTATTTATAATTGTGTATGTATTGGGATGGGGTAAAACCATACCTGGTGGTCCAGGAACTCCAGGCCGTCCATCCGCCCCTGGCAGTCCAGGGTCACCAGAGACACCAGCAATACCTTTCGGACCTGGAAAACCAGGTGCACCTGTAGAACACATGCACAAATGTGTAAATAGGAATACAATTAAGTAGTAGCTTTATGTCTTAATAAAAATATTTTTCAAGTTGAACCTGGGAGGCCGGCGTCTCCTTTGGCTCCCTTTATGGCAGCTGAAGGTATGGTAGTTCCTGGGGGTCCCTGGACACCAGGGTCTCCCCTCTCTCCTTTGGCACCTGGACCACCTGGTGAGCCATCTCTGCCTGGGAATCCAGGTTCACCTGTGGAGAAGAACATGAGAGTCAGGGAGGTCCATTTTGCCTTTGTTTTTCTGGCACAGCTGTGGGCCTACATGAGCAGCTCTTGAATTTCTAAATGTTCTAAATAAATGTGGTGGCTTCTAGTGGTGAAGTTTTGAGTTAATTATTATGTGTGTGTGTGTGTGTGTGTGTGAACACCTTTAATTCCAGGAGCACCAGGCCCTCCTGGGCCCCCTGGTCCTCCAGAAGGTCCTGGGGACCCCATTGCACCCATGTCTCCTTTCGAACCTGCAGAAAACAGCAAAGACACTCACTTCTGGTATTTGATAACTAATTTATCCCAACCACTTTGTTGCCAGTTAGCCTACTAAAAATACAGCTGACTTATGAGGATATTCAGTCCCTTAGCTGAGCTGCAAGGCTAGTAATTCATCACCCCCTACATATTTGCTATTATTTTAACTGACAACAATGGAAACTTGAAGAGTACAATGGATACCTGGTTTATGTACTCATTGTGGTCAGATCAGTGTGATCACACTAGCTATGTACCTATAACATTGCAAGATGCTTGTAACATATTACCTGGTAGTCCAGGAACACCATCACGTCCAGGTCCTCCAGGAGGTCCTGGGGTTCCAGGCAGCCCCGGGGAACCTGGGAGACCAGGACCTCCTCTATCACCTGGAAGACCTGGGATGTCTAGACCTGGAGGCCCGGGGTCTCCTTTCGCTCCATTTACACCAGAGAATCCTGTAGGAGTGATATCGAGACATCAGATTATCAATGATTCTTACAAACTTACAAATATCATCTGGGTTTTATTCACTTGTGGAAAAGTCAACAATATTAAATATAAACATTTTTAGTCTTATAACACATGGCCAATGCAAGCAAGATATTAATCTATAAAACAATGTACTCAGACTGTTACATCTTTGACCATTTCATGGCCACCAACCGGCACCAGTGTTGCGTTATAATACCTTTCTCGCCTTGGCATCAGAGCGTCGCAGGTAAGGGAGGGGGTGTGTCAAAGCGCAGAGGGTAGAGCAGATAAGATGAGGAAAACAAAAGTATAATGCATTAAAATGCATTAAAACATCTCTATGAAGCCGGCTTTTAAAACACTCTGAATAAACACCAGAGCTCTTGAAGAAACAGTGTTCTCTGTGTGTCCAGCAGCTAACGGATGCTCAGAGTGATGTGCTCAGTGTGTGTTATTTTGTGCGTGAACAAAAGGTGGTGACACAATGTATTGGTGCAAAACAATCTGTGAGGTTAGTTTAAGAGGGACGTGAATAAGCAGCTTGAAGTGACGTTAAATTGGTGCGCACTGATACGTGTGACTCTGGTACAGACACTGTGCAGACAGTGAAATGGTGATGAAGCCAAGAAAGGGAGGTGACATTTCTATTAGTGTCATGAAAAAGATGCACTCCAGAGAAAGCAAAGACAAGATGAAGATCTGAGGGCTGAGGTCCCAGGATCAAGGTAGGGTTACCGTCCACAAATATGGTAACCACAGAAAGACTTTATTTTATTCAGACGCAAACCATGATCACCAATACACCCAAAACGGTGACTTGTGCTTTAAAAACAACCAAACAGTCAGCCTGGTGCTCTCATGAGTGTGCAGTACAGTACAGTTTCAACCCCAAGAGCAAACGAGCATCCAGACAGACACCTTTACAAGCTCCAATGTGGATGGTCATGCCAAACAAGTTAACACAGAAAACCACCCATATAAATAGTACAAATTCAATCACAATGTACACATCAGTCCAGTCAGCACAAAGAAAACTGTCCAGAAGACATATTTTAGCTACAACTGCAACTACAACTACTACAACTGTCAAGACATTTACATTTTAAAAAGACATCATAGACACAATTCAACTTAATTTTTCTTACCTGGTGGTCCGATCGGACCTGGAGGACCAGGTGGGCCTTGGGGTCCCTGTAAGCCACCGACAGGGGGTCCGGGCAGGCCAGGAGCTCCAGGTATACCTGGTATACCGGGTTCACCTGAACAGGGACGGGTGGAAATGAGGTCTGTTAGCTCAAAGTCCAGTAATGGCTTTAAAGTGCTTGCCTGGCTGATAAGTCAAGCACAGAAGCTGAAGTCGGTCATTTGATATATGCCCAAAACTGACAATGGAATAGCCACTGCATCCTAAAGACTATGTTGAATTGATCTTTTTCAAAGATCTTACATACACACACACAAACATTTTGCAGAATACCTTTAGGTCCTGGTACTCCATCAAAGCCAGATCGTCCTGGTGAACCAGGGCTGCCTGGGAAACCAGGATCTCCTTTTGGTCCTAGGAAACCTTTAGGTCCAGGTATTCCTGGTAAACCTGGAGGGCCAGGGAGTCCAAAGCCGGGCTCACCCTGTCAAACAGTAGCAGACAGAAAAATTTGGTTAAAAATTCATCCATACAAAAAGTTAGCCTGCCATTCAGAGTGTGTGTGTACATGAATGATTGGTCCTGGTATTAATAAAGTCCTATTTTTTTAAGGTACCTTGGATCCAGGAAGTCCAGACTGGCCAGGGAGTCCATCTAATCCTGGTCTACCAGGGCCACCGGGAGCTCCGGGCTGGCCGGGAATACCTGGGAATCCTGAAGGTGGGAAGAAAAAAGGGTGAGTGTTGCATGATAAAGTAATGTGGAGATGAAAGCAGCAGATGTATGAAAGCACTAAAAAGAAAAGAAAAGACCTTTAGCTCCTGGAGGTCCAGGCAGTCCAATTCCTGGGAGTCCAGGTTCACCCTTAGCTCCTGATAATCCAGGGAAACCAGGCTGTCCGGGCTGACCAGGAGAACCTGACAACCAAAAATGACCAATCAAGCAGTAGAACGTGTTATAGTACATGTTATCATGGTTAACCTGCCTCTAAAAATGCACTTAACGTACCTGGTGAACCAGGAAGTCCAGGCTCTCCATCCAGTCCTCTAGGTCCTGGTAAACCTTTCTCTGCCACCGACAGGCCTGGTTCACCTTTAGTACCTACATGACAAGTGCAAAGAAGAGAAAAAAGCTCAGATGGTTTTAGTGAACACAAAGAATCTGTTTAACCAACAGATATCCAGTCACCTTTCCTTTCAATGAACTGTAAGTCAAAAAGTACAGAGAGCAGACTTATATAAGAATTTTCCTTTTACCAGGTGCACCGGGAGATCCAGGTCTTCCTGAGACACCCTGGACACCTTTCTCTCCTGAAGGTCCTTGAGGTCCAAAGCCAGGGGACCCTGGGGGACCCCTGTCTCCTGGAATACCAGGGGCACCAGGCTCACCAGGGAGGCCTCGTTCACCTTTCACTAGCAGAGAGCCCTGTGAAATACATTTTAGTTAAAAATGGATCTACAAATAGACCAGTCCCTGTAGATGATGAGTAGGGTAAATGACACCTACAGGAGCTCCTTTGGGCCCAGGAGATCCAGGTGCTCCATCGCGACCTGGTCGGCCGTCGAGACCTGGAAGACCAGGCGGTCCAGGGAAGCCAGTGTCACCTTTCTCTCCCCTCACTCCGTTGACTGTGATGGCTTCACCCGGGTCTCCCTTCTCTCCAGGGTATCCAGGATTACCTTGTGGACCAGGGGATCCCTGTAAAAAGAGTTAAAAAAGGTAATTTAACCAGTCCTGTGTGTTATAAGAAGTCTCTAGTTGTGATTTGAAAACTACTCACAGGAGGTCCGATACCGCCAGGTGTTCCTGGGAATCCTCTGTCTCCTTTGATACCGAGACCACCAGGAGATCCTGATGGAAGAACATTAAAAAAAGTACAATTTAACACATCTGTCCAAATAAAAGAAACATATGAGAGAGAAATAAAGTTCAGGGGTGTTACCAGGGAATCCAGGGGGTCCTGGAGGTCCTGGGGGTCCGGGAATGGGACTGGTACCTCCAAAGCAGTTCACACAGGTGTCGCCCTTTTCACCTTAAAAATCATTCATCATCAGTTTGCATTCTGTAGAGTGGTGGGATACTTTGTCCTTTGCTAGCAGCATGGTGACATTGTCTCACCTTTCTGACCAGATGCACCAGGGTAACCTCTCTCCCCTGACAGGCCAGGACGCCCCGGCTCTCCGGGGATGCAGTTTTGTCCCGCAGTGGAAAAGCCTGGAGGTCCAGGAGGACCCGGTGCACCAGGGGTTCCAGGAGACCCTGATCGTCCTGGGGGACCTGGCAAAGAGATTCCTGGAGGGCCAGAGTCTCCCTTCTGACCTTTGTCTCCGGGGAAACCTGGAGTTCCAGGCACACCACCACCACCTGTGGCTGGAATTCCTGGTTGTCCGGGAGGTCCGGTTAAACCTTTAAAAGGCAAAAGGGGCAAAGTTTACATCTGCACAGAATAAAAATGGCAACCGACCAACCAACAGACAACCGACCAGCTAACAGGAGAGAAAAGAAATCCTGACAGAAACTAGTCTGCCAAGTTTAACAGAGCTATAGACTCATTGTTAGCTTGTTACATTTGTTGCGTTGTTTTCACCAATTAGACAATGTGCCACTCCTTTCAGATAAAGAAGTTAAAACTAAACATTAAACAGAACATAAAAACTTAATAAGATATAAAAAATAACACTATTCTGTAAAACTTTAGCTAGCTAACAATATGTGTGAATGGTACTGCTGGAGTGAAAAAGAAGCTAAATGCACATGTTAGGTGTTTACCTGGTTGTCCTCTGTCTCCTTTGATTCCAGGTGATCCAGGGAAACCAGGCTCACCTTTAGGACCAACACGACCACCATTCTGCCCGCCGATCACCTGAAGAAATGAAGAAGATCTCACACACTAGCAGTAACAACAGGCAAATATCTATGATTTCAATTTGTTAAAAGTTTTTTTTTGAGTCAGACCAAGAGTAACATCACATACTTGAATTGGAGAACATGTAATTAATATTTAAGGGAATTTGTTGGTTTTTGTAGCTCGTTTTTTAAATGTATAACATAATCACGTACATATGTGTCACATTAACATTCAGGGACCATGTCAGATGTTCTCAAATAGCTGTTAGAGATACTTTTATTAATAAGGAGTAGACCAAGATGTGAATAAATGTCACCACCTAGTGGTCACAGCATGAAATGCAAGATCATTTCTTTCCATATATAAAACTATAGTCATATAATAATTTGAGCCATTGTTTTATTTAATGCAGATGCTAAAACTTGACAGATAATCCCTTTTAATCATCAGTTTTTCTGTATTTCACTTTTACAAATTTCTTTGTTTTAAAAAACACAGCAAGATGTTTTATGTTTAAAAAAATGGACATGTATCCTGGTGACTTATTGAATAGTAATTTATCTAATGAGATATTATAATATACACACCACTCCTGGAGGACCTGGGTATCCACGTTCACCTTTCAGTCCCTGAGAAGAGAAAGAGAGAGAGAGGTGGAGTGTTTTTTAAACTGGTTTAAAGTTGGAACTTAACCTCATATTAGGTGGAAACCTACTCTCTCTCCGTCTCTGCCTGGAGACCCTGGCAGACCTGGGTCTCCTTTGTTTCCCTGATAGTGACAAAAAGAAGGAAAACTTAAATAAGAGATGTTTGACAACATAATTTGTCAATTGTTTGTTCACAGTACTCACAGGGAACCCTGGAGGACCAGGATCGCCATCTTTTCCAGGTTTGCCCTGCAAGAAAAAGGCAGTTGATGCTCAGGTTATTGTAGAGAAAGCTACTGTTTGATTTCTCATAGTTTTTTTTCACCCCTCAGTTTTCAAAAACACACATGATGCATTCAAAGATCATTGGTAAGTTCAAAATCTATAAGCCCAGCTTTTTCAGTTGTACTCACTCTCTTGCCTGCTTCCCCTAGTTCTCCTTTTTCTCCTTTCTGTCCACCAGAGGGACCCTGGAACAACATCAACATTATTTTAACCACCATGGCCACTTAAGGTCACCAGATTCGTGCATCATCAATAATAACACTGATGAAGTTTAATACAAAAGGCTACAAACTCTAAATGTTTTGTCACCTTACACAGCCTTAATGTGTGATGTGGGGCACAGGTGGTTTAGGTGGAAGTAGATACTTACGGGAGGTCCTGGGTAGCCTGGATCACCAGGAAGACCAGGAGGCCCAGGGTCACCCTGCGGCGTAAACACAAAAGGTCAAAGTCTTGTATTGTCATCTACATATGTTTTAAATTATGCAACAAGTCGATGAAAAGAAAACCACTTCTTAACCTGTCTGAACAGGTGTACAACAGGTGCAAGTGCTCACTGCTGCCATCGTGTGGCTGCAGTAAAAGTTGCAGCCTGCTGCAGTTTTTCATGCTCCATGCTGCACTCTGGTGGTGAGATCTCATACTACACTCCATGTTGAATTTTCAGTTAGGTTTCTCTAAACTTGATTGATGTTCAGTGATTTATTTTTATTTATTTTCTTAAACAACCTCATTACCAGCGTATTTAGATCAATAGTTAGAACACGTGTAAGCGCTTGTCTTCTGCAGGAAGAAGAGAAACTCAAAGTCTTCTTTGTGATAAGTATGAGCTCAGTGTCAGCATCAGTAACAGGTTGATACCTTGTCTCCTCTCTGAATTTCTGTCTCAGGTGGCCTCTTCTGTTCGCCGACCTGTCCAGGTGGACCAGGAGGGCCAGGCAAACCAGGGTCACCCTGTGATCACACCAGGAAAGCAGGTTTAGATTCTCAGTGAAAAACCCACAGATATTTTTATCATTACTTGTAGACTCGTACCTTTTCTCCTTTGGGTCCTTGGAAGTTCAATCCCATGTTTCCCTGTTGAGGAGGATTTTGTGCAGTCAAAGCCATGGCACAACAATGACAAGCGTGGTCATGATGTTTTTATCTACAGTTAAAAGTGTCTGTACTCACCTTAGGCCCAGGAGGACCGGGAGGACCTGGACGGCCCTGGAAAACAAAACCAGAAGCAATTTAACCCAAGCTTCAGTCTGGGGCTGTTTATAAAGTCGAGCTTAAAAAGACGGTGTTACGTACCTCGTAGCCTCTGGGTCCTGGAGGGCCGAGAGGACCCTGTAAACCTGGAGTTCCAGGAGAGCCCTGTCACAAAAAAACACGTCGAACAAATCTAGTCAGTCTTATTTTTCATGTTTACCTTCTTTTTGTCAAAATATCAGAACACAGCAACCTAATAACACAAACTCATTTATTCTAAATGTGAATTGTGTGTATTGATTCACTCACAGGAGATCCTGGTAGTCCAGGAAGTCCCACTGCTCCTTTTTCTCCAAAACGATTGGTGGAAATGACGTCGCCAGGATCTCCCTGACGAAAGAAGGAACGCACAAAACCATAAGACGCTATTCCTTCTAAATGTTATAAGTGGTGGTGAGGAAAGAGAAAAGTTCACTTGCACTTAAATGTAACTTCACTAATAATAATATTGTTGTTAACGATCTTATCTGCAGATCAGTGCAGTTCCTTCAGAAACAGGGATGTGAATAAGCTAGAACTACCTTTACATTTATGCAAATGAATGGAGGATATGTTACAGGATGTCAACACAATTTAAGACCGACAGTCTTCACATTAGCCTGCCGATTAGCTGCTAAGGTAGTGTAGTAAATATACAGTACGTGCTGCTAGTCTGTTTATTTCAAAGCTGATGTGTAAATCAGTCTGTTAACCAGATTACTCCTAAAGGTGTAGAAACTTTCCAACAACCTTTTCAATACAGGAAAAGACATACAGATTTATTTCTTACAATTCAAACGTATTGTTACTTTCTTTGCTCCTGAGAGGCTCACACACTTACCTTTGGTCCTGGCAGACCAGGTGGACCCTGTAATAGAGAAAGAAACAAGGGACACATGAACACACATTCAGAGAGGCCACTGGTTGTTGTGTCTGAAAGTGACTCAGTGACTCACCGGCACTCCCTGTGATCCAGGGATTCCTGAACTTCCTGGGAAACCCCTCTCACCCTGAAGAAGAAGAAGAAGAAGAAGTGTCATTCTTGACTCCACAAAAATCTAGTAAGTGAACTGAAAGGTTTGTACAGTGTAGATTGTTTTGTACTTTACCTTTGTCCCATTACAACCTGGCACTCCTCTTGGACCTGGAGGTCCATCCTGCCCTGGCAGACCCTGACGAACAGAAAGTAAAAACAGAAAGTTACATCACACGTAGCTTCAACCAAAAATACTAGAAGGATTTCAGGTCTTAGAAAACTCACCGGCAGGCCCGGCGTTCCTGGAAATCCTGGCAGACCAGGAGGCCCCTGTTAAAGGAAAAAAGTGATTTAAATTGCCTGTGATGTCCCTATATGACTTAAAATCAAGTGATATAGGGACACCTGCTGGTCAGAGGAGGGTATTACAATCCAAGAGCATTCAATGCTCAGATGGCTTTGGAAAATTCCCCCTGCGTCTTTACTGAGCAGGAGATTTTTCATTTTTCTAAATGATGAAGCAGCAACATAAAAATACTATCAACCTACTCAAACTACTCTCAAACTTTCCTCTGTGTAAAGTACCCTGAAGTGACATGAAGCGCTACGAGATGGAGTGTGATTTACTCACTCTAATTCCTTTTGGACCAGCTGGCCCTAGAGGTCCGTCACTTCCCTGAAAAACAAACAAACAAAAATAGATGATACAGTAAACAACGTATTAGACCTCCTGGCTTAGAGTCAGGTTCTCCTTCTCCACTGTCATCAATTATAACCCACCTTCTCTCCTCTGGATCCGATCGGCCCTTCAGGTCCGGGGAACCCTGGACTTCCTGGCTGCCCTGTGAGACCTGGGAAACCCCTCTCACCCTGCGCAAGATGACACAGACACAGTCAGTGCCACAATCCTCTATAATATCTTTTCTTCCAGGTAAAGTGCAGGACAACACAAGCCCAAAATGAGCCCTGCAGAGATTTGCACCCCCCTGGTAAAATAAGCTAGGTGCTTGTAGACACTAGATGTCCTGGCTGTTAGAAGCTAAGCTAAGTTTAGTGCTGACCAGTATTAGTGCCTCTATTAGTGTCCCCACATAATAAGAGATTCATTATGCCAAAAGTACCAGGATGTTGTACAACATCCAGATACATTTTGCCCTACCCTTCATATGTTCACATATCTTCCTGCTTGAGGGAAGATATGTCACATTACTGAGCTGCAGAGAGCAGGTTAAAGGACTAAAACTAAAAAGTGCCATTAGATTACAGCAATAGTTATAAAGGACCAAGTTCAAAGTCCCTAATTTTAAATGTGTTGTCTTTTTTTCATGTGTTAGCCCACCTTGGCTCCTTTCACTCCACTGCAGTCACATTTGGATCCCACACATCCATGGCAAGCCTGTGGAAGAGGAAGAGAGAGATTTATTTAGTTGTCTTTCAGTTTCAGAAATGCGTTAAAATGATTAAAAGTAAGCACATGCTCCGTGTTTGCAATGACTTGAGAGGAACATTTGTAAAGATTTTTTATTGTAGCTCAGTGAACACCTGCAGCTTCCAGTCACACCACTAGAGGGCACAATCAATACACCACTGCATACTATCTGCACAGGCGGAATTATTTCTTCCCACAGAGAAGAAGAAGAAGTCAGTGGATTCTCCTGCGGGTTGGTTTGATGATAAGATATGGCCGCTTCAAGGTCACCAAACATTAGGTTAATATCCACTGCTTCACACAAAACAAATAGTTTAACTCGCTGAGAGTGAGAAAACCACTGAGAAGTGAGTCAAAGGAAAGCCAAGAAGGGGAGGACAGAGGGAGCAGCAAGCTGCTGATTAACTTTTGCTATGCTTGTTGACACAGTGAATGCCAGACAGGCATCGACTGCATGCATGCCAGGCAGTCAGCTTGTGAGAAAGACAGAGAGAGAGAGGAGTCAGCATTCTTCTGTGTCTGCGAACCGCTTTGTGTGTCCATGTTTGTGTTGATGGATTTTATTGACTTATTGGCACAGAAAGGGAAGAACTACTCTAACATCTGATCTGTAGTTTTACATGTGACATGGCTGCAGCACACTGAATATCATGATGCGTTTCCATTACTGATGCCACACTCAGATGGTAGGCTCAGAATTTGGCAACATGAACGCAGAGATCCATCCTGCTTTTATCAGCAGTTCAGGCCGCAGTTGGTTTAAAGGCCACGGGCTACCTCGATAACATGCACTGGCTATGAGGGACATGGTTTATCAGCAGTGTAACATCTTCTTATGGCTACTTCCAGCAGGCTTAGGCACCATGTCACAAAGTTCCGATCATCTGTCCTGGGGTCTTTTCATAACAGACAGTTCACTGTACCCGAAAGACCTCCGCAGTCAGCAGCTCTCAGTCCAATAACAACACAATGTGTGATGCTATCATGTCAATATGGAGCAAAATCATTTCCAGCACTGTGTTGAGTCTACGACACCAAGAATTAAGCCAGCTCTGAAGATAAAACGGGGTCCAACCCCATGTACACAACACCTGCCACACACATGCAGCTCATGTTTGTATACACTTATAGACAGACTCATGTATACATTAGTCGCATTCCTGTGTGCATGAACAGGATGTTATAAAGCAAGTGTTAACCACACACTGACAGGCTGTAAAACTCTTCTCTCTCAGCTGCAGCATGAAATCATGTCAGATTTCCATCTTATGACTAACAGGAGCTTCGGATGTCCTGAACACAGACGTTATCTGGACCTGATAGGGGTTACAAGCAGACAAGCCTGAATACATCCATGCGCAAGGTTAGTCAAGTGTGTGTGTGTGTGTGTGTGTGCAGATGTTTTTACAAGCCTTGGATCTCCACATTAGTCTCTGGTCTGCTTCAGCTCAATGCCATCTGCTCTCCCACGCCCAGGACACTCTTTTCACCTCCATCTACCCCCCTCTGTCTCTCTCTCTCTCTTTCTTTCTCCTGATCCATCATCTCCACCCTCATCCCTCTTTTTTTTGTCTGGAAAAGCTGTTCAGAGCTCACTTGGTTTCACAAAACTCCAACAATATTCACCATAGGCCTGGAGATGTAAAACTACTAGGTTAGGTTGAGTGAAATATTGTAGGTTTGCAAACACATACTACCACTGCATAGACATGACCACTGGAGGGCAGCAGTTACATACACACTGATAGTTTTAAAGGTCTGGAAATAGAAGTATCAGCCTCTGTGGTGGGGAGGACACAGTGATTTCTGCATAAAAGACATTAGCCTTAAAGGTAGGGTAGGAGATTTCATTCTGATGCACTTTTTGTTAAATTAGTGTAACTTCTCTTTACAATCCGATAGCAACCGATTAGTTCGGCAGTTTCAAATTAAAACGAGTATTGGCTGGTTGTCAGTCTCTTCCTGCTCTGCGCGCACCAGAGAGGTACGTGCATGATGGCCGAAGTCACAGACCGCAGCTCGTCTTCAGGTGATGCACGTCCATGTGATTGGGAGGCGTGGCTTCGGGGTGAGCTCTGAGAGAAAGGGGCGTGTGTTTACTTTCCAAATCTGGCTGACTCTCACTGAGTTTTCAAAATCTCCTACCCTACCTTTAACCACTAGTTGCCCCCCCCCCCCCCCCCCAGTGGCTGCTTGTGGTATTACAACAACAACAAATCCATGACAATCTTTTTTGTTCATGCATCAGATTATGTTAGATTATGTATGCTGAGCTGTTTGGTTTCACAGTAAGGTTGTTGACCCTCAAATATCCAGACATTTCTCTCCTTTTTCTTTGCTGTTTGCTCCCACTCTCCTGCCTCTCGTTTACCCCACAGCACTGACGGGGCATGTAATCCACTTAGAAAGGTCAGTGAGCTGCAGATATTTGCTCTACTCTCTCACTCGCCTTTTTAACTCTCACCTCCGTCCCACTTTTTCACTCCAGCCTGATGGAGGCGCAAAACTGCCAAACATTAACCCAATGGGACAGGTACAGTCCCCATTCTAGATCCATGTTTATCTAAGGTCTAAGTTAAAGCTAGAGAGCCAAAATACTATCTGTGATCAGATTTTAGCCAACAAAACAATGCTGTTTACATGCATTTGACATTTTATATAATTTCATGGATTTGTATTCACTGGAACTATTCCATTTTTTCAACAACAAAGATGGTCTGAAGCATCAAATCTGCCAAAGAATTCTAAATTTTCACCTGATTTTTGTCAAAACACCTGATCCAGTCTTCCATTATTAACAGGTACAATGAGTACACATCTAAACTGTGTGAAAAAAGGTGCACACAAAGTGACGGAGGAAGAGGAGGAGGGGTGCGAGCGGAAGGCACGCACCCGAGGATTAGACTGGCGAGACTGGAATTCCCCCCGCTCATCAAAGACTAATCATTAGACACGTATAGACTCTGCCCTACTGTAAGTACAAAGACACATGCTCAGATGCACAGTACACACAATTTCCAATGGATCATGACTTTCTAACACAGCCTGAAACAGCCGGTCTTTAAAGGAGCATTCCATCATTTTTATGACACAATATTTTATTACTACGACTCGTGTAAACAAGCTGCTTTGATCTGAGAACACAGACACATGTTGCATGTCCATGCATGGACAAACCACCGATTTCTTTCATCGCCGCTGGACTGTGACGACTTCAAGGTGCCGACGCCCCGGCAGTGACCACCAGACCAAATATTTTCACTTTCACAAAAAAATCCAAGCGGGTGTGTTTTGACCTACGCCCCAAACACGTGCCACAGTGCCAGTCCAGGAATTCCATTGATATTCCCGGGAATTCATGAACACAGTTTTCATTCCTTTCTTCTCTTTTTATTTGGTCTAATGAATGTTGACCTCTGTGACCTCCCACAGAGAGATACCTGCAGGGCAGCTGACCACCACCTCAGGAGGTTTCCTTCTTCTGCATGTTCTTTAATATACAACACGAACATGGTTAAATTCAGCTGAAACAACCATTAACTTAATCATTTAGACAATAATGTTGTTAATCATCTGATCAGCAGTCAAGCATAAATGTTAAACTGATAATGATCTGGGTACTTGGTGACTCATTTGAAAGAAGTACAAGCATGTTAAGATTTTTTTTTTGTGAAATGTTCATAACAATCTGACTGGCAGGGCAGTGTGTTGTACTCGAATGATCGCACATCTGATTTTTTGTGTTATAGTTTTAGCATAACTATAGAGACCAGCTACATATGACAGTGTCCAATAGCACCCTCTAGTGGACACACATTGTTTTTATTTGTCTGACATACAGCTGCAAAAGAACTATCACTCCTAAAGCAACCAGCAGAGATCACTTAGAGACACACAAACACACACATCTGTAAAAACACACCTCATTCTCTGCTGCATTCTTTTGTCCCACTCACACTGAACTACAAACTCTGCAACAATAAAGCTCCTTTCTCTGTAGATAGGGGACACTGTTGTTTATGTCTGCTGATTTTTTTGATTTGTTCCTAAGAACTTTGGTTTATTTGTACAGAAATCAAAGTGTTTGTACGCTCAGCAGACACTGCTACACGCAACCAGCACCATGAACCATTTGTACAGGCTACAGAATTTCACAGGAACCAGACCTGATATCAGCGGCTGAGGCGGAGTATGTGGCATGTTGTGGTGTGCCATAAAGCAAAAAGAGGTCTGTGCTGAAAACAAAACAAACAAACAAAAAAAGCACCAGTCTGATTGCAAGAAAGCAAGGCAAAAACAAACTCTAGCCATCTTGACAGTAGCAAAATCCTCCAACAATCAAACAGCCTGATCATCTGCTTAGATAAGGAATGCAACCTCAGACTAAAGCCTCTACTGCTTGATGTTTAGGCTGCGTATGGCTGCAATGACTGCTGACTGACTGGCCCCTTGCGATGGTCGCTACAGCCAGCTATTCACTAGCTATCACTATTTTAACTCCTGTCAACAAAAGGGTTGAGATATACTTTTCTTCAACACCCTCTAGTGGCAAAAAGTGGCGTTACGCCACGATCCAGACTTGTGCTACTTTGTTAGCATGCTAACTTTAGTTAATATTTCTTCACTTCTTCTTCACATCTGTGTGTTTGAACCTATAGAAGATGCACATACGTGAACATGAAGTGCGCCAGGAAGCGTCCTCATTTTAAAAGGTGGCTGAACTCATTCCCCTCTGAGACACTGAGCCCACCACAGCCCTGCCCACCTGTACAGGTAAGCCCAGCACTGCACAGCACAGGTTTAAACTTGCCCTGCCTTCTCTCTCTCTCTCTCTCGCTCTCACATACATCACTACTTGGCACGGTGAATTGTAGCTACTGGCAACAAGAAATTAGAGAGGAGGGCGGCGGCCTGCCAGCTGAATACCTGAATATGTGCAGCCCTGGGGGACAGACTGGGAGGAGGAGGACATGGTAGGGGAAAGAAGGGGACTTTACTACCTCACTTTCTAAATATCTGTCCAAATCATGCTGATAAAATCCACAGAGCCAACACTAAAAATGCACCATCCTAAACCAAACAGTGTAAGAAACAAACTGTGAGCTGTGTGGTCCAAAGTCAATCAGTGTTTGTATCCATGTCCTTCTGACCTATTTAAATGTAAACGACATGTGTTTAGACATCTGTGTAAACCCTTTAGACTGCATCCTGGAGGTGCATCAGTAACCTCAATATTTAGCCAGAAACACAGCTGAAGACAAAACACAAGATAGCACAGTCTGTCCTCAAACTATATCTCTGGAAGATAAAAGATAAGGAGAGGGACATGTGACCGCTCTACACTTTATCCTATATCCTTCCTCATGTCTGCTTGCAGTTCCACCTCCTCGCCACATGGGGGCGGTCTCCAAAACATGAAAGCTAAAATAATAAAAGACTTATACACAAAGGATTTATGGGTTGAGCATGATCCAAGAAGAGAAACAAGAGCACGCAGAAAAATCCTGGATTGATGAATCTGAGCCTGCAGACTCAGACACATGTTGCCTGTGATTCAGCAGCAGCAGCTTCACTCAGATCCTGTCATCTGAACATGCTGACTCCTGCTACAGTGTCTGATCCGAATCTTGTGAAGAGGCAGGTCGCAGCAGGCCCACATTTCTCCTCTCTTTAAACACTACACTGTACAACATAAAGTTTCACTGGTGAATTAATATGGCACCAGTGATAACATTAGCAATAAAGCTAAATCTGCTAGCTGTAGACATTTTTTAAAAAAAAAAAAAAAACATGAATCATTAAAGAGTTAATCCTCTTTTTCCAACAATGTGGCAATCTAGAAAACTTCTTTGTTCTCTGGTTGCCCCCTGTTCTATGCATTTTCTTATTTTCTTCCTCCATTGCTGCTCTCCCTGCCTCCTCCTCCTCTTCTCTCTCTCTCTCTCTCTCGTTTCCATGCTGCTACAGATGTCTGATATCTTTTGGTTGTTTTGCCCAGCGGGAGTCTGTTTGGAGAAGACGAGGAATGCCTTCATTCAGAGTGTTGACATGCACAGAAACTCCATCATTCATAGGCAGACCAAAGGTGTGTCTTGTCAAATCAATCACATTGACGTTAAAGATGCACAGAGGCGTTATTATATTGTAAACAGACAATTAAAAATGAGCTAGCAAGGATAAAAAGGGACGAAAAGTCCTTTACTGTCTCCAACAAACTAAAATGCTTGATGAAGGAGATAAAAGCATACGCAAATAAGGACAGAAATGCATTAACAAGCAGCCGATTAGGTGACTTTATTTCCTGACACCTTTTGTTGTGTCACTCAACAATGTGAAAAATGTTCACACACACACACAGACACACACAGGGACATGCTGAACATTATCCTCCGACCGCTAAAGGCTTAGCTGCATACCAGCCGGCACACTGACCAGGGACCCACTAAGACCAGGCCTGAGGATACACATGCATTTGTGCTTCTGAGGACCCCCCTCTGTCATAATGGAGCATTATAGTGCTTCCCAAAGTGAGAACCAGTCCTGACTATGACACACACACACAAATGAACATACTGCCCTCCATTGTTGAGGTCTAATTAAAGCTACTGTGCAGAAATTTTGTCTCCCCCTTCTGGCCGTAAAAGAAATCACAACATAAACACATCTCGCCTCTAATTGGTAACAGAATATATTGCATACAGCTATGCTAGCCTAGCTTAGACCTTGGAGATCTGTCCCAAATATTAGCCAGGAGACTCAATGGGAGCAAGCTAACAAGCTAAACTGAAAATCACAGAAGCCGTTCCAACGTGGGTTGTTGGTGTGAAACCCAACGCTAAACGTGGAAACACATCAAATCTTAATGACTGCTAATGTTTTAGTCCAATAAGATAACAGCTGTTGCTCATTCTGATGCCCCCCGGTGGCAGAAAAATGAATTACAGCAATGATGTACATCCATCGACTTCTTAAAAGGAGCCGCAGCTCTGACAACATGCTGCTTTTTGTCCTCTCAGCCTCAGACAAATGTAAACACACCATGTTTTTTTGATTGTGGGGGTCAAACAAGTGGGTTTTATTTGCGGGTTTACTTTGAAACGGCTCCGTCTGGACTATGTAATAAAATGTAATATGGTAACTCTGCTCTGATACATGTGAAGAAACACGCCCACTCTTTTTCCCATACGGTCATCGGGGAAGCCCTGTTTCCTTCTCGCTACTGTGATGAAAGAAACAGGTGCTCAGATTGGAGGAGAGAGAGAGAAAGAGCTGGAAAGTGTGAGAAAAACAGGGAAGAGGAGAGAACCAGTCTCCCTCCCACATCCCTTTTTTCTTCTTCTTTTTTTTTTGCTTTTGTAGCGAAGCAGTCAAAACACTTCTGATGGTTTCATTCATTGGCTCAGACGCATGTTAAGCTGGACTGCAACACTGCGAGTGAGTGTTATCAGGTATCACAGAAATAAAACAACTAGCAAGTACAAGTTAGCATGTCGGTATGATTTGGCCGTCATCAAAGAGCCGCCATAACTTGCAGAACTTTTCCACGTGACACCGATTGGCTTCAAAGCAGCTAAAAGCTCATGAAGCTCTTTGTAAGATGGATCAGAAATATGTATAAGACTCTTGCTGCCCTACAGATTTGTTACCAATGAAAGAAGAGAAACTTGACAGTGGAAGAGACAACAGGGTGGTACAGACAGTAATAACAAGGTGCTGAGTGATGTGAGGACGAGGCAACAGATATTTTCCAATAACCTCACTCTGCTGCCAGGGAAGCTGTAAAACAGAGCAGACATAAGTGCACTGATCTCAGACTGATTAAAACCCTTCCACAAAGAAAGAATGCAAAACAATAAAAGCTTAGAGGACAAGTATGCGACACATTTAAACCCTATATTCCTCCACCTGCCGCATTTATTTGCTCTCTTGATCCTTGTTTGTCTTTCTCTCCAATGACTCAACCTGGAGCTGCAGTATATCTATGTTTACCCTCTACCCATATCACTTCACTGTGCCCCTGAGCAGCACTCTGTGCTTCCACTAAAATTATTCTTTTTTTCATTTACAGGAAAAATAGAAGGACAAGAAATGATGTTGTTTCAGAAAAGGAGGTCAGAGGAACAGAGAGAGAGGACGAAGAGGAGGAGGAGGAGGAGGAGGAACGGGGGTTGCAAAGAGGACAGCATGTCTTGTGACTGTTCTGTGTAGGTGGATTTGTCAGGTAGCCACACACAAACACAATCACACACATAATTCAGGATACAAAGGAGAAGTTGGATCACTAGTTTAAGATTGATTTCATATAAAACTATGAAAACACATGCCTTAAAGGGACAGTTCACCCAATAATCGCAGCGTATTGGTGTGCGGTGTAGTTCTAGAGATTTTAAGGGTACGCTGTTCCTTTAAATGTCAACATTCAAGCATCTGCAGATGTATTGATGACACACAGTTGGGTTTCGTTCTCATTTCAAGTTTTAGTGTCCCTGCTGATCGTGTGGGAACTGTGAAAGGATCAAAAATTTTGCATCAGATACAGACGGAGATACAGAAGCCCTCATGGCTGAGGATGTCTGCAAAGTGTGCGAAGACTCTCCCAGCGTTAATCTGTAGACTAATGCAGGCCAAACACACAAAGAGCCAGAAAATAAGTCAAGAATGAGCTGACTGAGTGATTGAGAAGAGGCTGAAAGGGCGACAGAACAAACCATGAGAGTAAATAAAGAAGTCTCTAACAAACACACCGTGTTTACCCTCCTGTTAGCACTGTATGCAGGGTGGGGGGGGTGGGGGTGGGGGGTGAAAGAGTGAGGAAGAGGGTGAGAGTCAGAGAGAGGGGTGAGGTTCCTGAAATAACTCTTCTCAACTAAATGCAGAGGAGAATCGGGGTAATTAGCTGTCTAAACATTTGGTGTTAGCTCTCATTGACTTTAGTCCACCTGCTAATCCCAACAGCTCATTGACAGCAGAGTGTGAGGTCTGCCTGCAAACTCACACGCAAAAATGTACACACACACATCATCACATACTGCATATGAGCAACTGTGATTATTATTTGATTGATAGTGTAACAGATGTCAATAGACATCTGTGTGTCACCAACAGGAAGTTGTAACCATGGTAACTAAAACAAAAATAAATACCCTAAAATCATCCAAACAAATAATAAAAGCATTCTAAAGCAGCAAAAGAATCAGCATCATATGTGGGATGCAAAGCAGCTTTTTTTTTTTTTAGAAACAATATGGCTACTGCAGTTCCTCAAATGACCACTTGAGGGTGGCTCCAAAACCAAGGTAACGTCCATAGACCTCCATGTTAAAGGTAGGGTAGGAGATTTTGAAAACTCAGTGAGAGTCAGCCAGATTTTTAAAGTAAACACACGCCCCATTCTCTCCGAGCTCACCCCGAAGCCACGCCTCCCAACCAGTCTGTGACTTCGGCCATCTTACAGAGCAGGTGACAGAGTGAGAGTGACAACCAGCCAACTATACGCGCAGGTGCGCCTCGTAGGATTTGCTGATGTTTTTAGCGTTTTATAGCTTCCACAGATGATTCATATTCTTCGTTTTAAAAGGGAAACTGCTGAACTAATTGGTTGCTATCGGATTGTAAAGAGAAGTTACACTAATTTAACAAAAAGTGCATCAGAATGAAATCTCCTACCCTACCTTTAAAGTCAAGAGCCACCTTTAAACTTAAGCAGTGAAGTTGAAAAACAAAGAAAAAAAACAGGCACTACAGTTCCACAAATGCCCACTGGGGGGAGTTAGTCGTTTTTGGAAACACCCTCAAGTGGTCAAGAGAAGAACTGCAGTTTTTGGTGCTTCCTCACTGGATTTTTTTCTGCCTCTTTGCCCATATTTGGATTAACTGGGAGTTAGGTGAAGTCTCCTGCATAACTGGGTTATTTACAGTCGGTTTTTCCCTGATAATTGTCTGTAAGGCAGCCCAAATTTCCCTGAGGGACCTTCACAAAGGGATTAATAAAGTATATTCTGTTCTATTCTGTTCTATTTGTACTGTCATACATGTCATCTGAGAAGACAGGCTGTAGGGAGGCAGGGTGTAACTGATTAACAGTTTATTCCTCTTTTTGTTTTGGCGTCAAGCGGTTCAAAATTTGACACTGGTCAAAATGCTCCACCTTTTTACTCAGTGTTGTACGTGGATTTCTTTGTGTGTTGTGTTGCTCTGCACTGGGGGGAGGATGAGGGGAAATAGAAATCCCTAAAAACCAAAAAAAAACTAGGTACAAAAACTGAACCTCAGCTTTGTCCCGCCTGCTTTCACTGGAGCTGACATCACAGATTTATCTCTATGTGAGGATGTTTTGACTAACTAACCACACAGACACAAACAGCAGCCTGGTTACATACACACTCCACCTGGGATGCGGGTCATGTGAAAGGTGAGGGAACCCACACGCATCAATATAAGTGTGCGTTTGAGCGTCATGGTGGGTTCAAAGGAAGACGTCTAGGTATACATTACCGCTGAACTCCCTCACCTGGATGAATGCACGTTAATATCAGGATTACTCATGCACAGACACGAAACAATGAGGCCATATAACACAACACCCTCAAAGTGAAAAATCCCTGTACGTGTGTGTGATTTATTTCCTCTAAATAAATCTAAAAATCCCTAAAAAGTGACTTTCAGCATGTAAATGTGTGTATTTTAAAATGAGAAAGCAAAAAAAATGTGCATTTATACAAATCTTTGTGATCAGAGATGAGCCAAACTGATTTAATTCCATATAAATATACACATAGTGTCCACAAGGGGGCCTTAGTGAGCAGACTGGGAGCACTGGGGAAGAGAAGAGAGGTGGATGGATCTCCTTCTTCATCACTCTCCTCTCCGTCAGGGTGGGGTCGGTCACATTCTTGGGCACAAAGTGGACTCCCTGCTCTTTAACTTTACCTCTCCCTGGCAACAACAACAATGACACCTTACACACACACACACACACTTTATCTTTTCTTCACGTTCAACCACTTCATCAATTCAATCATTGATTCCCAATCAGGAATTAGTCAACATGTCCATCCTCTTTAAGTGATGCAGTTGCCATAGAAATACAAACTCTGGACAGTCAGAAAAGTCTCTTATCTGATTGGAAATAATAAAACTTCATGTAATGCAGCTCTAAGGATGAAAGGCAGATCTGATTGGACATGCCTGGTGTGTGTGTGTGTGTGTGTGTGGGGGGGGGCGGGGCTACTGGATTGGTCATGAATTATTAATGAGGTGTGAATATTCAGGATATCAGTGTCTGCTGGAATATTACATGAGGTGATTACAATGATTGATGATACAGGAAGGAATGAGAGAGGGCGAACACACACACACACACAAACACACACACACGCCTCCTGGGTCCCTGAGCAATGTGCAGTCTGGATTTTTCTGCGCGCAAAACCAAAAAACCCGATACAAAAACTTCAGTATGCATCAGAAAGCAGCTGCTGTCAACATTAAAACACACCTGCAGGACACATATACCTGGGCAGAGGAAAGACAACACACACACACACACACACACACACACTTCTTCTGCTGAGATGTCACCAAACTAAATGACGCACCGGCAGCAGCAGCAGGCAGACTGTGTGATCACTGACAGTTTAAAGAAGGCTGGAAGGCAAAGCGCGCATGTTTCAGGGAAGGGGAAATGTGATGCGCAGGGAGCAGGACGGTCCGATCCCCAGCTACAAAGCTGCTTTTTTTTAAAAAAAAAAAGCTCCGCACATAATTAGTCTAATTAAATGTGAATTGAATACATTTCTGCACGGGGCTTATTATTATTCGAGCAGCAGGATTAAGCGCTGGTTGTAACGCAGCCTCTCTCTATTTTTAGTGGCGCTTGCCGCCGGTGCAGTCCCGGCGGGCGGCAGGTCTCCGCTCTCTGCTCCGTCATGTTGCGGTGAGAAAGTTTGTCTTTAAAAAAAAAAATCCCTGCAACGTAAATCAAAATAATAAGAATAAGAAAAAGTTGCACTTACCGCAGAGTCTGATCGCTGCACGGCGACGCACAGGCTGAGGAGCAGCAGCGTCGCGCCGAGCTGTCGCAGGCTCTTCAAGTCTTTATTCATCTTGGAGGAATAAAAAGAAGGATCCCCCCGCGGTAACACTGAGGAACTATGCGGCTCTCTACACGCGTGTCATAGCCCCGCTCCCCCACCTGCACGCTTCAGTCTGAGCGGGGGTAAAATCAGAGGGAAACACACTCTCTGGTCTCGGCGTGTCGGCTGTTGTCGCGCTCGCACAGGCTCCACAGTGGTCCTGGCTCTGGCACCGTGCGCCTCTGCAGTCCCCCTCTAACTTTTCCTCATCTCGACTTGCAAACCTGCCGGATCTACTTTGCACGGTCACCGCGCAGTGATATCCACCCACTTCACCTACAGACCAAGAGAGAAAGATCATAATAAAAAAACAACTCTTGCGCAATTATACCTGCTGGTAAAGCAGTTTATTCAACTTTCTCACTTCAGTCCAGCTGGTGAATCGATTTAATATGTGAAATTACGTTTTAAAGCAGCTTCACCATAGGACCGCGGATGGATATGTCTTGCACATTTGACTGCAAACGGCCTGAGGCGGCGCAAAAAAAAGGGCTTCACATTAAAACTTTTTTTTGTAGAAAGATCTATATGCCCGGGCACGTCATGCATTCCTGTCAGATTATTAAAGGTTACATTCTCACTTTTTACTCCTGACAGAGGCATGCTGCGGGCAACTTTTGTCTTAATGGAATAGTTGTAATTTCACTGGTGGCTGCTGTTCAGTCAGGTGTGAGCCTACTCTGTGACATATTAACATCAGCTGATATGAGGAAAGTTACTGACTAATCGAATCAAAACTTCAGAAAGGTCCCAAACAACAACAACAACCACAGCAGCAGCAGCAACAAAGGAAAGTACCGCCGGGGTTTGCAGCAAATCATCTTTGCACAGATGCAATCAAATCGCTCTTATTTTCAGCTTAGGTCTGAGAAACAAATCTAATCGGTTACATTTAGAGAACTAGATGATGCTTTGGGTTATAACAGACAGGGGATTTTATATGCATGGCCACAGGAGGGCGCATCACTACGTAAAACATAACACTTTAATGTGTCACGATGTCACGCCATGTCCCCACAAGAGTCACCTGGTCTTACTCACAGATGGTAAGATGGATGAATCTTTGGTCTGTCCAGCAGTTTTGGCGCTAAGTGTGGATGTTTATTTAGTCGCCAGCATGTTAGTCTAACTAAACTCCAGAGTAATCCAAATACAGGCATCAAAGGTTGAGTGCAAATGGACGAAGACTGCCTCTCTTTTGTGCCACCTTCAAGTGGCCACCAGGAAAACTACAGTTTCTGAGACTTCCACAATGACGTCATTTCTCTGCCCCAAATTCAAAATACAGGCCAGAAACAGAAGTAAAGTGACAAACGGTCACACAGGACATGGCCCAACCACTTGGATCCACTCCCAGGTTTAACATTCTTTGTCCACGTGTCTCTGGGATAGACACTATAACCAGGAAACAGCCAACATGTTTGCAAATTCTACAACTTAGTGCAAAATTAAAAAGGCACCAGATTTGATCCCTGGGGTACTCCACAGCTAAACAGCTGAAACTTGTGTTTATCAAAGACACATTATTTTCTAAAAAAGCACATTAAACTGTATTAATCAAGGACTCAGGTCAAGTTGGAGAAAAATAGAAGAGATGTCTTTTATAACAGATGATGTAAATATCCTCCATCCTGGATGCTAATGTATCTAAAGTGTCACTTTATTTTATGTTCTTGTTTAAAGAAAATGATTATTTTATATTTGAATATTTGAAGTGTTTATTATTTTTGCACTTGTTTCAGAGGTAAGACCTTTGGCTTGCTGAGTCTCAGTCCTCTGACCAATGGAGGTTATGGTCTCTGCTGCGTGGGTAAAAGCTCCACTGCAGCCGGAGGTATGGAGGCATGAATGACATGTGTTGGCCCCTCCTCCCCTCGGCGCTGTGCGCTGCTGAGTTGAAGCGCAGCAACCCGGAGAGCGCAGCAGCGACTTCACCGCTGCAGCTTTGGTGAGTTGGATAAGCTCTTATTTTATGACAGAAACCACATGCGGAGGGTTTTTTTTTTGGTGCAGGTTGTGTTTTAATTCTTGAATCTCTGCGCGCGCGTGTGTGTGTGCGTAAACTGGGTGGGGGGATTACTGGTGGGACTACTTTATCTGTGTCTTTCTCTGTCTCCGGGTAGATGACAGGGGTTTGTGGAGCCGTCGATGAGCGCGTTTGAAGTGCCTTGCTGCTGAAGACAAGGGGATCGAGTCCGGACCTGCGGTTCCCCCCTCTGCCAGTCGGATCAAAATGAAATTCCTGTAAGCATTTTTTTTGTGTGTTTGTGTGTTTCGATAAAACTTCATGACTTTACGGCCAGTTTTCGGCGTCACATTGGCGCAGTTTAGCGGCAACCTGCCAGATATTAAGTGGAGGAAACAAACTAACGCAGATGTTTATTTCTCCCGCAGGATTTGTGTGCTTGTGCTCGCCTCTGCGGTCAGATCTGCGCACGGAGTAAGTCCCGTTTGTTTACTGTTGCTCTCCTGCAGGTGAAGTGGCTCTCCACTCCGTTTATTTAACGCTCATAAACGACCTCGCTGCATGTGTTTTCTGCTTTAAGCGGCTCATATTGACCCGGTGAGGCTGAACGGGGGTCCTCCTGTCCCCCCCAAAGCCGCCGCAGCCGCTCCATGCATGGATTCCATGTTTATACAGTGTGCCTACAAAGTGACTTCCACGCCACTCTGTGCGCTCTGCACACGTCCACGCGTCCTGCTGTGTGCGCGCATCTATTATTACTATTTTCTCTTTGAGGGGACGCTTTACGCAGCGTCAGTCTCTTATTGATGCTTTGTGCCAACACTCCAAACTAAGTTCTTAATTTATGTGTAGCTTCAGAAATAAAAGCAGATCATATTTGAGAGGGCCCGCTCACAGGTATTTGCAATGCAGAGCCCGCCCTGCTGATGAATATTTAGGGGGCAGATTATTGGGGTGACGTGTCTGTACAAGCCACGCCCCTCTCTGCAGACTGCTGAAGGGGCTTTGATGCTTCCACTGCACAGAGCAGACACTAAAAGACATCTTTTGTTTCACATTCATCACCTTTTGTACAGTTTGATGGCTGCAGAGTTTCTCCATGGATGATCACATAGATTATGTGCATGCAGCTGCGTCTCCTTCTGTCATGAGCCTTAACCCTTTCATTAAAAAGTAGAATAAGTGCAGTAAGGTTAGTACCTCCAGAACTGGACACACAAAAGTTCAAAGTATGGATTTAAAATGACGTTAATAGTGATTTAAACAGCGGACTGCTGCACATTTATGTTGGTGAGTGGGTCATTTAGAGTTTGTTGAGCTGCCTCTTAAGTTGTGAGTGAGGTTTGAATTAGCATGAAGTCAGCATCTGAGTGACAGGAAGCGTCAGCAAAGGCCGACGTCAGCAGAGCCATGAAGAGACATGAAAGCCAATCAGCAGCAGAGAGCTTCCTGTGTCTCAATAGAAATCAGCTGATGGAGCTGCATTGACTTTGAATTGGCTCCTCCGCCCCCCGTCCCACTTCCCTGTAGGTTTGTGTTGTGTATGGTGTGTGTGGTGAGTGAGTGACAGACGAGTTCGTTGGGTGGTCTGAGTTTAGACAAGCTGCGATCAGAGGTCTTGATCAGGTCTTATCAGCGTCAGCAGATCGCACAAATAACACATTTTATCTCAGTGTAGTGTTCCAGGCGACAGAGCGGTGGCACTGTGGAGAGGTTTAAAACAGTTAAAAGAGATCTCGTGTTGAAATGTTCCAACAGTCAAATCAGAGCTTTGGTCCAAGCACTTGCACACATTTTTATAAACAGTTAGCATAACATATATATTTATAAGTAAGCCAGCAGATGCCATAGTGATGTTTTAGCTGCTAGCTGCTAGGACTGAAAATGTTTTGAAGGGGAACTAATCTTGGGGGAACTCTGTTGATGTAACACAGGCTGGAAGCCATTTTGTCGGCCCTTAGCTTCCACACTGGTTGTGGTTTACTTTTGTTAGCTATTGCTTATTGCTAAACTAGCATGTCTGGAGGAAGCTAACTTTGCTACCGGCTAATGTGTAGCTTGTTAGCTAGTTAAAGAGCTTGAAGCGACGCATCTGAGTCTAAAAATGCTAAAACATCTCTCACCCTGAAGGATGCAGCACAGAGGTGGCACAGAGAGATTTTTTCATCTTTTTGTCGTTAGCATTGCGTGCTAATGTTTTATTTAGCTCGTGCTGTATCCCGGATTATTTTCGCCTCTAACGTTGTCCGTCAGCCAGCAGGGACACTTCTGGTGTAACATTTTGCCTCAGAGAACACACAGAGAATCTGTAGCGGGCACAGAGAAAACATCGCACAGGGGTGAGGAGGAATGGTGAGGAGAGGGGAGGCGCTCTGACGGGAAGGAGAGGGAGGAGTGATTTGGTACCTGGACAGCCAGGCAGAGATGAACTCTTTACATTTACTTTGAGCCACTTTGTGCACATTGTTTAGTCTCAGTCTGGTGACAAATGAGGCTTAAGAACAAATTTGAACAAGCGTGGGTGTGTTGTGGTTTACTGCCGTTTGTGGCCTTAAGAGGACCGTGTGTTGGATGTTTCCATACTGAATGAGTGCTGCACAGCTCGGCTTCTCCCTTATTGTTTTAAGCATTTGAAATTGTGAAAATTGGTCAACACCCTGCCAAACAATAATATATTCGCTTTATTAGTATGAAAAGTGCAAAAATGCTCAATTCAAATACCTAAAACTTGGAAACATTTGTCAAATCTTCTAAAAATGTACAACCAGGGGTATGACCCTCTGCAGATTTACAGCGCTCACAGAGAGTGTTAAGGCTAAAATATACAGTTTAAGCTAAAATAAGTTTGATGCTGAAAATGTGTGTTTTTCTGCAGAAAAGGGCTTCTCCTCCTCTCCTTCCTCTCCTCTCCTCTTCCTCTCCTCCTCTCCTTCCTCTCCTCCTCTCCTTCCTCTCCTCCTCTCCTTCCTCTCCTCCTCTCCTCTCCTCTCCTCCTTCCTCCCTCTCCTCTCCTCTCCTCCTCCTCTCCTTCCTCTCCTTCCTCCTCTCCTTCCTCCCCTCTTCTCCTCTCCTTCCTCTCCTCTCCTCCTCCTCTCCTCCTCCTCTCCTTCCTCCTCTCCTTCCTCTCCTCCTCTCCTCCTCTCCTTCCTCCTCTCCTCCTCCCCTCCTCTCCTCCCCCTTCTCTTCTTGAATTCCTCCAGAGCTTGGCAGGACTTGTCTCCCACTCCCTGCAGGTGCTATAGGCTGGAACATTCCAGAAACACTAAGTGAGGCGACTGATCACTGCTTGATTTGTGGTTGTTAGACCCTCCTCAACACAACTGAGACCCCCCCCACCCCACCCGACCCGACCCCCTTCTCCTTCCTTTCCCTTCTGCCCACCTCCTCCTCCTCCTCCTCCTCCTCCCTCACCCTATCATTACCCCCTCACACCCCGCTTTCCTATCACTTTTTGCCCACTCTGCTTTCACCAATCAGGCAATCCACCACCAGCTGATTTGTGGTGTGATTTGTGAGCCGTCTCCCTCCCCTCCATAACCTCTGCAACCTTTTAGGGCTACAGCTGTCTTTCTTTTAATAACTGTGGGAAAAGACTCATCTCTGACTTCATTGCTTCGTTTTTGATTATTTGTGGATACCTGTTAGATTGAAGTGATTCTGTTGATTGAGGGCACAAATGAGTCAGCTCTGTCGGATATTTGCACTTTTACTGCAGCTGCAGATGACACATATACGTCACTGAATTTTGGTCATGTGAGTGAATCATTGTTACAGTTTCTGGTTGACTTCAACTTTTATATAAATATTGCAGCATCATCACAATTAGAAGCATTACAAAATAGAAATGTGCTGTTACATTGATTTTATCACCTAGTCCTGTAAAAATACATGTTTGACTAATCAGACTTCAGGGTTGTTAATCAGAAGTTTCACTGACAAGACCACATAAAACCACATAACTGCAGTGCTGTCAAACCTAATGTCATATGATTTATGACTCAAACATATGTTAGGTGTTGCTGCTGTGCTGTAGTTTACATTCTCGGAATGAATGCATGCCGAGGATTTGGGTGAGATTACAGGGAAAAAGTTGTTTTGAAATGTGTTGAATCCGGAAGGAGAGAGAGAGAGAGAGAGAGAGTGTGTTTGATGTGACTGGGTCATGCTGCTCTGGCTCTGGAGGAGTCAGGATGCAGATGTCTCTCTTCCATCTCTTCACCTTGCCTTGTTTCTTTTAAACCCTTACTTTCCTTCCCCCATTCTGGCCTACGTATCCATCGCGTAGTCTCCTCAGTAGTAGCTCGTCTGTAGGTGCATTAGGAAACCTATAAACCACACACACACAGCAGGTTTAACATACCGCTGAAAAGCCCCCGCTGCTCCTCTCCCACGCCCACAGCCCAGACTCTCCCACCTGTGTGGTGCTTTTGCTGCATGTTTCCCAACCCCAATAAACTCCCATACCTGTGTATTGGTGTGTGTTGCAGGTAGGATGAAAGACCCCTCAAGCTTGGTGTCTTGGGAAATACCCAGGCCAAAGTAATTAAGAGCACACGCTGGCTTTTCAGCTTTTTAGTATTGTGCACTGTACACAAATAAAACTAATCTGAAGTACCTGGAGGAGCTGTATATCAAGAAGAAAATAGTGTCAAAGGATTGTTATGCACGTTTCAGTTTTCAGGATTTAACAGCCCTGCCATTGGAAGTTGAGTTATAGTGTGTGGTGCCTGCTACATTTTGGTATTTCCATGTTTTTTTTTCTGTCAGCTGTTAATTTTACTGATGTGTGTTATGATCGAAAACAGTGCGTTAAAGCACAGCACTGCACAGCTCCACCGTCCTTCCGTCCAGCTGCCAAGCCTAGGCGCAGCCACTTTCACATCTCAGCCCCGCCGCCTCCTCTTTTGATGAAGCGCACGCTGTCAGTTTGTCCCTCGATCGGTCGCAGTGAACTCCATAGGTCAGAGTTCGCTCGAGCACAAAGGCAGCGGGGGTTTGCGGCCGCGGTGACGGCTTAACATTCCATCGCCCGTGCTCTCCCTGCATTTGTTTATTGCACATTGTCTTTTTGCTTTCCTGCCTCTTATGAAAGAAAGACGAGCAAGAAAAAAAAACCCACAGCAGATTGAGAGAGAGGAGAGGAGAGAGAGAGGGGAGGGAAAGGGGGAGTCATTCTATCTTTCTTCTGGCCCCAGGGGTGTGTTTGTGAAGGTCTTTAGGCTTGTCAAAAAGGAGCTGAGGTGGGGCAGCGTTTGGCAGGCTTGGTGCTCGGTGGGGAGTGCTGTCCTAGCTTGTTCGACGTGCCCGGTCCCTTCTCCTTAATGCCATCGCTCCCCTCAGGGCTGTTTGCACTTCAGAAGATTAGACTTCTGATCTGTTTCTCCACAGTTCTTGGGTTTTCTCCTTTGTCTGTCACTTATTCTTCCTTTCCTGTGTTTGTCTTGTTCAAACTTCCCCTGCTGGTTGCACCTTTCTCCACTCTCCCAGTATTGTCAGGTTTACTCCCACATTTGTTAGACTTTATGCACTATTGTTTATGTTGTATTTTTGTTTCTCATTATCTGCTCATCAGTTGCAACAAAAGCTCTCATCATACGTTAGCTAACCAGCACTTAACAGCAGAGAAAGTTAGCCGCTAAGAGTGGAGCCTTTAGCAGAGAAAGAACCAGGAGATGTTAGATTTAATCTGAGGTGTTTTGTTAGCATATTAGCAACCTGATTAGCTTTCTCCAAACTACTTAGGTTTTCCAGATACTGCATCATTAAAACCAACAAAGAACAAAATGTTTTCATCACTTTTGTTTCATTTCAGCTCTACAAATGTGTAGAAACATTTTATTTTTATATATGAATAGATATGACGAATGAAGTCAGGAACCCCGATGGTGTCATTTGCAGCTTTGTTTTGATGCTTCACTTTATTCCCTACAACGTCATTACTTTGGAATTAGACAGCAAACACCTTTAAGTCAGACATGTTTCCTCTTCACTGCAATTATCATATGCATGCCTGTGCAGGGGAAACACATCTCCTTTTGTTTACTGTGGTGGTGGTGGTGGTCTGAGAAAACACTGCTGTAGGGTGAAGGTGTCTGTGTGTGTTTGAGAGAGAGAGAGAGAGAGAGAGAGAGAGACTTTCTAATTACCATTAATGTTCTTTAATGGAGACATTAAACACACACTCCAGCCTGCCATCAAGGTGCAGATGTAGCAGCCTGATGTAGCTTTCCCGCAGTTAATGTAAGCCAAACCAAACCGAATGTGTGCACAGCTCTAAAATCCTGTTTGACTTTACCTTTAGCGTGGCAGTGTTAAGTTTAAGCATATTTTAAAGGAGGAAACTTAGGCCAGCTTGATTTCAGTCCACCTCTCGGAGGGGGATCTAGCCAGATTGGCTCAAATGTGGCTCAGGTCTGAACGCAAATGCAGCTAGCGAATCCGGCTAGCGACGTGATACTTCCGGTTCACAGGGACAGTGTCTGGGTGGCGTACAAAAGCCGTATGGAAACAACCGTCGAACTACAACAGCTTTGCCCCGAGTTTATTTTCGACAGGGCTACAAAGGAATAAACTGGTAGGAGCGACACAGAACAAAAAAAACGCACAACGCATGCACACACACGGTCCTACCATGGCCTGACCGGACTCTGTATATTACGAGGCGCCACCTAGCAGTTTGGAGGACTGCAAACATGCCGGGTTAAGCTGGATTGAGCGCAGACACGCATGTGTGATAGCCAGGTTTGAAAATCGGTCTGAACATGTCCAGCTTAAAGGCTATCCAGATACAATCCTACTCTAGCTGGATTGACTTTCTCCAGTGTGAACAGGGCCTTAGCTCTGTTTTTTCAATCCCTAAAGCTAAGCTAGTTCGCTAGTTAACTTTAGTGCCTAACTCTTCAGAATAAAAGTCCGGTGACAGCAATGTGTTGATGCGCTTCAGTCGCACACATGTCTACATTACCTCCAGTTTTTCATGGTTGACATCGGGGGAAAGCCCACCGCCCTCTGCCCAGAGCTCTGTATCCATGTGGAGGCAAAGCGTCGGCCGCAGCCCTGCCAGTGTTCCACCGTGCTAAAAACACTATCATTGGCACATCAGATGTGTCAGTTATTGTGTTATTACCGCTCACTGTCTCAGCCTGTCCCTGTAATTACTTCCACTTCCGCTCTGTTTTGTCTCACACTCCCTTCTCTGTGCCAGCCAGGTAATCCAGACAAGTAATTACCTCATCCATACCTCCCTCTGCTCCTCTCTCTGCTTCTTATAGATCACAACTTGACTTTTTTTAGCTGCTTTGCTATTGCTTTACCTTTTATCCAAACTTCACTGAAGCAACTGCCAAAGATAATGGTGCCAGTGCTTTGAGGAAAACACCCTGTGGCCAGGGAAGTGCCTCAGCTTATTGCTGTATGAGCAGACATATGTTCCAACGCAATAACTTGTGGATTTGATGCCATTTTATTGAGCTGATGTCTGGGAATTTTATTTACAACCTCTACAAACCAGCTTTTACATGCTAGTTTGCATTTCAGCTGCAGAAAACCTTCACATCAGCCGACCAGTCACATGACTGCTGGCTGCAAGTGGGTCAGGCATGGATTACAATGAGAAGTTCAGATATCTAGTGCTAATGCTAATGCTTTATGTCTGCCAATTGTTTTAAATTGAGATATGGAGCATGATGTAATTTTAGTGATATATCACATGGTTTTCTGAGATTGGCATGTTAAGACGGTTAAAAGGGAGGTCAATACTTTTATATAGAAACGTGTGTTCTGACTGTGTGGTTCCCATCATGGTGGTCAATGAGCCGACGGGCTGTGTGTTTATCACACACTCAGTGACCTTTGTCAATCAGCACTGTCTGGCAAACAGCTGTAAATCAGAAATACTAACCAATTTGTCTTTTAGGCATATCCAGAGGGGGAAATACCACATGGGTCAGGTGTAATTTACTGTGCTTTGTGGCTCAGTGTGAAGTTATCACCCACAGCCTGCAGTCGAACCCCCCCCCCCCTCACCACCAACACCATCCATCATCTGTGACAGTCTTTTTAGTTTCACATTGTTCCTTACTGTTTCATCAGTGTGTAACTTTTATTTGCAATGTGTGAAATCCCTCAAGACCTAACCAGCGTGAGCATTTGTGTCAGGTATTTCATGAGCGGAACTCCCAGAGCGATGCAGAATCTTGTTTACGAGGGAGTAGTGCCTGTTGTTAAAGTCCTCTGAGCAGATATTTTCAGGGACCCGGTTGCTCCGTCTTCTGGCACGCGCACATAAAAACAGCCTTAGCTTACAGCCTTGACCTGCTTGTTGGCAGGACTCCCGTGTCCACTTGCAAAGCATGGCCCAGTTTTCTCCTGCACTGACTGTAAAGCAAGTGTAAGGCGGCTTCTGGCAGGTGTAACATCACATGTAACAGAAGGGTCCTGTTTGCAGCTTCTGGCCTTAAATCAAAGGATTACATTGACAACAGCCTTTATTTTATTAGCTAATAGCTGCATGAAAGGTGGAGTGAATAAATAGCCCTAAATCAGCTTAAGTGTATCTATAAAAATGGCTGTCATCTGTCACTGTCCGGGCTTTCCTCAGCGTTTCTGTGGCTCCTCTGACTGAAGTGCGTTGCTGCTTTGCGCTACCTGGCACCGTTCCCTTCAACTTCACCCAGAGCCTCGTGCTCTTAGCATTAACTGCATTCATTATGGAGTTGAGGGCCTCAGCCAGTCCTCTGGCTCTGTTCCCCCCGCTGCCTATTGTTGGCCCCAAACAGCCACTAATGAGGGGGGGACAGATGATCATTGTGCCAAACCTACGCTACAAAAAATAAATAAATAAATAAATAAAAAGCAAAGACACACACACACACACACGGCTGCTGGTAGAGGTGATTTTATCTCACGTTTACATCCTGATTTTACTTTGTATATTCAGCCTGTCTCAGTGCTGCAGAAGTATCCTGTAACTGAGGTCAGTATGTTTGTCAACACAGTGCAGTTGCCCCACTTTACTTCGGTCGGCTCCTCTTGTTCCTAAATAGCACACTCACTAGCCTGGCCAGAAGAGTGTGTGTGTGTGTATGTGTGTGTGGGCCAAGCATAGAAGGAGAGTGAATGGTCAGAGCTAAAGACACTGCTAATACACAGAAAAGCAAACTATGCACTGAAATCTTAGATCTTCTGATTCATCTCTCTGCCATATTTTCAGTAAACAATATCATCTGCAACAAGCTTCTCTGCTTTTTGTCTTGGTTAACATGTTGCTAAGGATTTTGCAAATCATCCACTAAGTTTAAGTTCCTGCAGGCTGTTCAATGTACCTAAGAAAGAAAGTCCAAAAACAGACTAACATTCACTCATTCATGCTGTCATTTCATATTTCCTCATGGGGCACCAGTAGGTCCACTGAAGCCTGACATCTTTTTGGGGACATTTTTGCATAAAAGGTGTCCTCTCAGATTGATAGTAAAGGACAATAAACACAGCTTGGATGTAGCATCAGCTCGGTGACAGAAAAGGCATTTACTGCCCTTTATAACATAGGGGCAGTAGATAAGCTTGTTGCAGTTGGCGAGACTTTACATCAGCCTACAGGTATGTGCTCTTCAACACATTGCTTCAGCTTTGCATGATTGACAGCCGTGCGATCGGATTTCACATCTTAATAAAACTGCACAAAGTGACAATGGGCGACAAAAACGGAAGAATTTATAAGGTATGCAGCGATCTCACGCAGTTTCTGCCCCGTCTGCCTTCCGATGCTTTGTGTGACTCACTAAACGGAGACAGTCACAAATCTTGTGGAGCTTATTAGCCGTTTGACATTGCTTAAGAGATTCATGGCCTAAGGGCTCGACTTTTTAACATAAAGGTCATGAAAGCCCTTAAACACAGAATGACACGGAGATACACAGACACACATGATAAGCCATAACGCAGGAATGACACCTGTAGGCGCAGAAAGAGCCGGTGCTTTCTGCAGGGTAGAGGATGAAGTAATACAGTGTTGTAGTAATTTATGGGCCTGCATGAGCACGGATCTGCAGAGTGACTCTACACAGGCTAAAAAAACACCTTATCCAGTTTAAATTTGACTCCTTTGTAAACTGGAGGTGAATGGGAGGATAACAAATTCCTGTTTTTTACCCGACTCTTTGTCTTCCTGTTTGTCTTTAAACAGTGACGTCCAGTAACAAGGCGATAACTTCTACATACAGTGCATGTCCCCTTTCACCAGTCCTGTGTAATGGAATGTTATATTTTGCACACAGTATAAGCCTATTAGTGCCACATTTCAAAACAATCTCTGCTCCTGCAAATCTCTTCACGGCCAGGGTCGACCTTTTACCTGTGTCTGCAGACCACCGTCACCTTTTAGAGTCTTTTAGTTCATTCTTCTTAGGTAGGAGAAGTAGTGTCTTCTCTTTGTCTTAAATATGTCTGTAGGTTAGGTTGGTATGCACATTTTTGCAGTTTTTTCCCTTTAGACCGCACTGTCGATTGATTTTTTTGGAATTTCTCTGAAAGTCACATTCAGACTTGCTCCTTCAGGTAACACATATTTCTAAAATTAGGTCATGAGACCATTTTTTTAACTTTATGAAGCATTCAGCATTTCTTTCCTGCACGCACACGCACACACCCTCTCCTGGTTTGCTCAGTGCCACCTGCAGGCGAGCGGCGCACCTTTTCTGTCAGGAACGTTTTGCATACCCAATCACACCAGATGATGGAGCAGGCAGCCGGGGGGGGACAGGCCTAGGCTTATATGACCCATCAGCCTGTGAGGGCTAATAGAGCTAATGAACTGTTGCCAGGGGCGACATGCACATTCCATATGTCTTCGCCATAGCTACCCCCCCCCCCCCCCCACACACACACACAACTCCCTCTAACCACCACTGCCCTAAAGCCCCTTTGAAGAGGTCACACACCTGTCTGCACTTCTTCAGTCCTTTCCTCGCCTTCATCCTCCCACCTCTTCTCTGTGCCCCCCACCACACACACCACAGGCCCAGGACTCATTAAGCTGTAATCGAGATATATGAAGACAAGAAAAGACCGAAGAGGTGACGTTTCAGATGCTGGTGACGACTTCATGAAGCCACAAATTCTCTAAATTCCTTGAAAAGTGCTTGGAAAATGTTGCTATTTTTCCTACAAGTACTTGGAAAGTGATTGGATAATGTTCCTACCTTAGGTGTCAACCTATTAGATTGCTTCTTGCCATAAATCCCGAAGTGCAAACCTAATTCCCGGGTCATGAAGTAAACCTCTAAGAGGTCAGAGCAGGAGCTGGAGGTTAGAGGTTGCTGACCATTACCAAGTAGGGCTAGGTGGTTCATAAAGGTGTGCGAGGGTCATAGGTAAAAAGGCAAAACTCAAGTTATATAACATTGCATGTGGCATTCAGGAATTTGTTAGCTTGAATATGAGAGAGTCAAGAGTGTACACGCTCTTTAGGATCAGAGTTGTGTAGCTTGTCATAAAGGTAAATAGCCTGTTGTGACCTTCGCTGACCTCAGAGTTTTTATCTGTTTATGGACTCTGAAGTGTGCTTTCTTTGGGTTGTAGCTGATAAGAGGAGAGATGACTGATGGACAACGCAGGTGCTGGAGTCACCTCTGGGTTAATAGGCTGCAATAGGAAGTGACCGCCGAGTCCCTGTTGACTGCACAGATAACTGAGACAGTAAAACTTGTGGTAGCTGGATGGAAATGAATAAATATCCTGATGGATTCCACTCTGAAAGTGACAGCGTTCAGGGCTGCTACTTTGTGAACAAAAGACCAAAATTACATCAGCACTCTCTTGGAAGCACCGTCATTTGTTTTAGCACCCTGATTGGACCATGGTTGAACTCTTGTCCGGACTTGATCTAAAGCCATTGACAAGAGAAAGATTAATGCAAAAGAAAAGCAGTGCGTTAACATGTTTCAAATGCACAGGTAATAAGAGTGACAATAGTTAAAGTAAAAACTGATGACCTGGAGATACAAGGAGAAAAGGTAAAAGTGAGGCCAAGACATGTCACAACTGAGGCGTGTGTGTGTCATGCCTGGAGGCCGACTGACCTTTCTTCCAGAAATGATAATGGCGTGATCCTTAGCTGATGAGAACAGTAATGAGCTTTTGGAAATGATAAAGGCCCCTCAAAGCTCCAAGAAAATGAGCAGCTGATTGAAACGGCTACTTTTTTCGCCAATTGATCGATCAGAGTACCTTTGAGAACACCCGGATACAAGCTTCTGTAAGGTGACTCTGTCAGACCAGTAGCGTTAGGGTGTGTTTGGTTAATGGCCTCCAAAAACAGGCAGTATTATCATGGATTTTTTTCCCCACACCTGATGCTTTCAAGCACTGTTGGAAAGTTAAAACTCAGAGAGCAAAAACATACCCCAACCTTCTAACACAATAATCTCCTCTATAGAAAGAACACACAAAAAGGAAAGCAAAATGGGGCCCGGACCTCTTCCCCATAACTCAAGCTGCTGCTGTTTACGACCAAATTCTCCTTCGCCTTAAAATACTTTCCCAGGACGCCTCCTTCACACCATACGGTCATTGTTTATGCCTCAGCTATCACCGTAACTGTCTGAGGTGGACAACATTCCTGCTCTCTGTTCTTGTCCTAATGTTCTTACCCTGTACATTCAACTACTAATGTACCAGCTCCCATCCCTCAGTTTAAAATGTTGAATGTTTGGAAGGTAAACGGCCATGTGTTTGTCACTGTGTAAATGTTACTTTGGAAAGTTTAGGCAGTTTAGCTTTCATCAGCCAGCTAAGCAAAGTAGGTGGCCTCAGAGAGGTGTACAAGAAGGTAGGTTTAGCAGTGGTGGTACACTTGGCAGGCTTCAACCTGAACCACAGATAGTTGATCACCTAAGAAGGACAACTTTTTGGAGGATGTGTGATTTGTTTTTTCACCCACCATGGAACTGCACTGTTTCTTAATGTCCACTGTGAGCAGGGAATTTGATTATAGCAAGAGAAACTTGTTCAGATGTCCCTGTTTGTACCAGGTTAATGTGCAGCAGCCAGCCATAGAGCTGTAGTTGTACATTTACCCGCCTGCCCGGCCTCTCTGTCTCCTTGTACTGACCTAATGTAGAACGGCCACTGAGCATTCCATTCCTTCCACTCATCTCCAACCTCTCCACAGACAGGGTCAAAGGTCAAGCATAAGCAGTGGGAGGGGGGGGGGGGGTCAGTGGTTGGCAGGGAGTATTGGTCTTGCATTCTTTTTTTTGTTTTGTTTTTTCATAGACAGTGAGGGAGTGAAGGATTTTTTTCTGACTTCTCCAGGCATGTGGGTGCACTGACATGTGTAATAAACCCAACCAGGTGGATGTGTTAGTTAGTGGTTCACTAGAGATGGAGGTCCTGTATTATTGGAAATCAACTATGACTCTTGGCTGTGGCTTCAGGATCATTGCTGTACTAGTCCCCGTGCTACATTCAAACTCATAATCAAACTATAATTCATATCATTGGCTCGCTCTTAGCACTCACATAGAGTAAAACAAACCATTAATGCGTTTGATCCTCATGCTGACTCTCTCTCACTGTGCTGGGTTTTGGGATCAAACAGCTTCCTATTCGTCCCACATTGACCCCTGACTGTCTTTTCTGTGAAGCACTTAACCCGTCAGCTTTCTTCTGCATCCCTGCAATGACCTTTGAAAGCTGCTCGCCACCCTGAAAATATTATCTCAATGACTTGTGTTGTTTCAGTTTCCATACATCTAGTCATCATCTTTGCATCTGTCAATGAACCTCTGTGAGCTGTAACGGCTTTCCAGCCGGACAACAACCCCTCATAGTTAGTTTTATTTCAGTGTGGGAGTCATGACCGGACTCCTGTAGTGTATGAAACCGTGACACCTACCAGCTGTGTAAAGCTGTGTAAAGTCCTTGCTTTACACACATCAGTGTGGAAGCCCCAGCTGTCACCATCTTTGCTCGAGTTTGTTTCCTCTCAGACTAATCCAAAATGGTGGCCTGTGAATCAATGTGAACGGCCAGCTCACATTTGTCATTTGAACAAATGAAGGATTGACTCAGTGTTGGAGCCCCCCTCAAGTGGGCAGTTCAGGAACTGCAGTTGTTCCATGCTTGTGTCCCTCCAGCTCGTAGGTCAAGTTGTTTGTTGTCCAGAGTCATTACTTTTTTATGCTGTAGCTCCTAAATAGTGTCTTGGCATGATTTGCTAAACTTTGTGGCTTTGATCAGACACAAGAAACCCCACAAGGCATCATGTTTTAGATGAAGCATGTTTCCGTGTTGCACAACCCCTCTGTTACCAAACTGAGGCATGTTCGTGTTCATACATCCTCTCTGATGTTTACATTACGTTCCAAGAACCCCTCAGTCCCTCCGTTTACATACAAACCACTGAACTGCAACTCACCGATACACACCATCACATCCTACATCTGTGACTGCAGAAACGCCTTTAAAGTTTACCGTTTCTGTAAACTGTGCGTGCATACATGTGTTTATTAAACACCACTGACTGTAATGCAGTGCAGATGCAGTTCATGGGTGCTTTAAGTCGCCTGTTGGAGGGTTTGACTGACTGTGTCCTTGAGAAAGGTGAAATGTCTGAAAGATGCTTTATCATTTTGTTAAACTCTGGATCAGTGTTTATTTTCGCTTCTGGATATCATCAGGATACAGCGTCACATCTCTGCGCATGTCTGGGAGTCAAGTGTGATGCTGTTATCTCATGAACAGTGAATGATCTTTGTGTATAAAACTCATATCTTATCTCTCATCGCATCCTACTGCGCTCTGTATCCCTGGCATAAAGGTGTAACCCAACAACACAAGTGTATTTTATTTAGTAAAAAGAAAAATGCCAAAATTATGCCATTCATCACTATTAGAAACTGTAAAAATACACAAGTTTTTGAATCTAAACCTGAGCTAAGATTTCCATCACTTTATTTAACACGTCTTAATCGTAAAACTAACCAAAATCGATGCTAACAAGATTCTGAATATAATTTTAAACATTCACGTGATGAAAAGTGTGGGGCTGATGTGAAGGATCTTTGTTAAAATGCAGTTTCTACAAATGTATCTGTAGCATTTTAAATCATTTGACTCCTCTCAGGCCTTGAGCTTGAGCTTACGTCTTTTTTCCTGTATAGCTTCATATTTTCACCAGGTTAAATCTTAAGTAGTTTTTTCTGTGCTACAGTAGCCGCCCCGTGTCATGAACAACTCTGCGGCCTTACTCACTGAGACAAATGAGAAATATCTCTGTGGATTAAATGGATCACAGCACAGGGCGCTTTGGCAGCTGATCTTCTATTTGTGTGTGTGTGTGTTTAAGGAAAAAAAAAAAAATCTGCTCTTGTATCGTCTGATTCTGCTTCTGTCTGTCTGCTTACTCCTGTTTAATACCTGTTGCTCCTGGGGGAAAAAAAAGAGAGGCCCTGTTCCGCATACTTACCTGATGGCTTCTTGGCACTGTGTGTGTCTGTGTGTGAGCACCCAGAGGACTAAAAATGAACCATGTGTATCATGTGTTTGAGGACAGGTCTGAACAAAAAGGGATTTGTTTGTCAAACAGGGTATTATGAGAAGAAAAATACAAGAATCGTGCAGACGACGTTAGACTTCATTTTAAGTTTAATTCCTCTGCTGAGTCACCGGGACGACTGTGCTCCTCACTTTTTGCTAACTTCTACCCATGTTATCCAAACGTCGCCTCGGCTCTATGTACATGGCTGCCATAGCAACCGCTGCCCATCACAAGGTGAACAAGCAGAGCTGACGTTTCAGGCATTCCCACCAGTTGCCTGATTTTAACACACACACACACACACACTGCTGTATGCATGCATACATTCTGTCTCTCTCTCACTCTCCTTGTTGCTGGTGTCTCTCGGCCGCCGTCTTCCTTTACAAGCAGCTGTTAAATATGCATTGGCTTTTCATGTGCAGCCTTCACAACCCCCAGCCAACTTCCACGGCGCTTAGCTCAGTCACTGTGTGTGTGTGTGTCACATAATAAGAAATTTTAAGTCAGATAAAAAGTGATTTATGTCCTTCCTTAGTTTCTAAACAGAACATATAATCCTACTTAATTGTGTAAACATCTGGCGGTCCTGTCTTTATGTTTCTGTGGAGGATTTCCAGGAAGACGACGGTCACTTTGAGGTTACACAAACCACGAGGCTGAGGTTGTGAGGGGGTTTTATGTACTGTAAGTTTACCTGAGGTTTTGCAGTGTTGGGAAGCCGTACGTCTGTGGAATGCTGGTATATACATGGTGATGGATGGCTTTGTAAACAGAGGTGTACAAACACGGTTGGATTGAAGCCAGTTGGAGGGCTGGGGGGCTCATGAATGCATCACGTGCAACACATTGAAGAAGTATGGTTTCAGTTTTTTGGAGACTTAGAGCCTGACCTCCAAAAAACATTGTTTGGTGTTTGAAGGTGGTGACGTAGTAGTTATTGTGTGTCTAATAAAATAGTGTAGAAGCTTGTTGTGGATGAGGGACATGTCTGACAACCAGCAAGAGAGTGACAACCAGCCAATACTCTGCGCAGGGTCCACCCAGAGGATTGGCTGATGTTTTTAGCGTTTTATAGCTTCCACAGATGATTCATATTCTTCGTTTTAATGCGAAACTGCCGAACTAATTGGTTGCTATTGGACTGTAAAGAGAAGTTACACTAATTTACAAAAAGTGCATCAGAATGAAATCTCCTACCCTACCTTTAAGTCCAGTGTGAACATCCTAAGAAATGGTCCATGCTCTAAACTTGTTGTTCACCAAAACGATCAATAGTCAGCACCACAATAAAGGGAGGTGGATGGTGTCTACAACACTGGTCTAGACATATCTTGGAGTTTGGTGTTTAGCTAATCGGTGAAGTTTGGGCAAAATTCTCCCATCTACAACAAGCTTCTCTGCCATTTTCATTGCCACTGTGTTCACATGCGCAGAGATGCAGGGCGATGCTAGATATTTAACCACCTGTCGTTCCCTGTTGAGGACATTTCTGTTTGATCCTGATTGTCCACATGTTGTAGAAAATAGAGGCACTACACAGAAAACAACAGCACCCTCCTCGTGCAGGCATTAATCACACGTTGATCCCTAACTTTTCTTGTCAAAGAGTCTTTGAGAAAGTCGGTGAACCACAACTTTCTCCTATAAACAGTGAAACCTGTGTGTCTGTTTGGACAAAAGTGTCTGCAGAGTTCAACCCTTTTCCTTTGACATGATCCTCCCTTTGTTTCTTCCTCCATCACATGTGCACACGCTGCTTGCTTCTCCTCATTCATCATTCGTCACAGTGAAACAGAGGTGTATGTGAAAGGGGGGAGAGAAGGGGTGAGGAATGGTGACAGAAGAGGACAAGAGAGAGAGTTTTCATCCTTGTCCTCGCCTGGAGCTGCGAATTGACAGCTGTACTGACTCGTGATGGGAGGAATGTGAAGAGGACAAAAGGAAAGGGAGGGAAACTTCAGGGGGAGAGGGCGGCATGAGGGTTAGAAGGGAGATAAACGTGGTCTTCTTTCTCTTTTTCCTACATTTTTTTTTATCGTTTTGCCTCCTGTAATTCCTGCCCCTGTCGTCCCTCCTCCCTCCATCCATCCATCCAGGCCTGTCATCTCTAAGCACAGAACAA